>NW_023276922.1:11419-59171 GCF_003668045.3 Cricetulus griseus | reverse complement strand
TAACCAGTGTGGTGAATCTTTTTCACAGCACAGTAATTGACTGCATCAGAAATTAACTTATACTTGGTGATTATGGAAATTTCCAAGGCCAAATCTCAAAAAAATGAGGGAAATGTACAAAGGAAATGATCAGGATGGAAGCTGACAATAAATGTCTTTAAAAGATGGTTGGCTAACCAAAACCACAAGAGTGAGTTTATCTCCCATATGATAACAGGCATCATTGGGAGCTCACAAGTCCACATGTGAGATGTACCCCTGCTTGATTTTATACCTCTGTTAGGAGAAATTAGGAACTTTCAGGCTTGAAGTCTGACTTATCTGAATGGGCTCATATTCTGCTTCACTGATACCTGCAAACATTCAGTTTGGAGCTCCAATCGTTGGTTACTTGTTGGGAGCCACACAGCTTGGCATGAACCTTCAAGCCAATACTTGGCAGGCCACATGGATATAGAACTGTCTTTTGATTATAAATGGCTTCCAGAAGTATGAGCACCCAGAAGAAACAACATGACCCAGACGTCAATCATTTATTCCAACCACAGCCTCACTACCTGAGCAACCCTCCCATGTCCCACCACTTACCTAAGCAACCCTCCCTGGTTTTACCACTTACCTAGGTAACCCTGCCTCTCCCCACCACCCATGAAAATTTCACCCTGCCAACATCCTCTTTCTATGGTTTTCTAACATCCTGCTTAAACTAACACCTGGCTCTTGACCTCTTCTCCCCCTCCCCCTTTTATCCCATACTACTGACTATAAGCTAGTCTGGAAAAAATAAAATTTGCCACTTGATCATAAACCTGTCTTGTAGGCATTCTCTGTCGTCACTTGTCCCCATTCACCTCCCTGGATATCATGTCCTAACTTGCTGTTCCACAGGTTGGGACAACTACAGTGACTAGAGATGACATACAAATTGTGGTGAGACCCTGAGATTAAAATTACTCTGTGGCTTAGACCTTATGGTATTAACAAAGAGGTGTGGAGAATGGAAGAATTTTTAGGGAGGTAGCTTAGGTTTTGATTGCTTGAGCACCAAATACCATAGAATGTTCTTTGGTTTTAACTGAGGACAAGCTGGCATATACTGTATTTTGTTTCCACTCAGCTGTGATGGGTCAGCCCCCTTCACTTCTTCGACTCTTCAATTTTTGGCAACTCGTGTTGTTGTCATTGACAATACCCTTCAGTTCCTACAGGGACTGTAATGCTCCTCAGTCCATACCAGCAATCCCTGGTACCTGCCTGATACATAGGAATAAGGTTATTCTAAGTGACATTTATATCAATCTCTTTGAGTAATATCTAGTGAAAGAGTAGACAACATGAAATTCTAAATTATCTGCAAATTTCATTGTGGGAAAAGATTGATACCTCCAGATAAGAATCTCTCTACTGAAGAAATATTTATGACTTCTCTGAACATCTTGCTGGAGAGACATAACCCGAGGTTTTGGGGAGGCTTTTAGAGATGATAAAAAAATTTAATGTATGGCTTAGTTATACTACTTAGCTGTGCATATAACTTTCCTTCTATCCAAACCTGTTTGCACCCAAGGATTATCAGTTACCTTAATTCTACATCACTGTTCCAAATAGTAACAGGCAGGAATCATCTCCCTATTTTCTATCCAAAACTGCATTTTCAATTTTGATACCATAGCACACAACCAACAGAAATGGACACAGTAGACTTTATTCATATATTTGTGAATACTTTATTCACACCTAGAGAAAAGACTTAACAAGGGAATAAATTGGGAAGGAATGGGAAAAGTGATACAATATATTTAAAATGTATAAAAATAAGTGTTATGTAAAAACATGGCCAGACAATGACCTTAGCAATTAAGAACACCAGGTTTTGTTGCATCTTACACAGGTTGTATTGCTAGAAACCATGGTTGCTAAACATCTTTTGTAAGTTCAGTTACAAGGCATCTGATTTTCTCTTCTCTATGCTGCAAGTACTGCACTTGTGCAAATGTGGGTAATTGAACATATACATGAAATAAAGCTTAAAAATGAAATTCTGTACAGTAATGTCATATCCTTGAGACAAACAGTGTCATGACTAGTTAAAACAAATTCTTTCTGGTCCTTGATGGAGCAGATGTGGCCTTCCTCTGAGGGAACTTCCCCAGAGAAAAGAAAGCTTTATTCTGATGATAGAACAGCTCATAATAGCTATTCATTTAAGAACATCATTCACCGTGGGCATAGGTATGTTTCCTATTTTTTTATTTGTGTTTTATGGGTGAGGATTGTATTACCGTCATGTTGTAAATGTATCTTTTACAGCATTCATTATACTCTATCTCTTAACTTATGTATTATGATACATTTATATTTAAATCATAATGTATAATCTGAAAGATAGATTTGCTCTGTAAATCTCCACAACCCAAATGTTTAGACTTGCATTCTCCTATACCTATTTAAATTTTCCAAAGCATAACCTCAGTCCAAAGCTAAAGGAGACTTAAGGATGACCGTTGTTAGTATTCAGCCATCTGTACTGGACTGTCCTTGGGATTCTGATATGATATGCCCTCAGCTGCAGCCACTAAGAGTACCACCTGTGCATACTCACGATGTTCCCTTTTAAAAGGGCCCTGTCCAACTCCAATCCCCCCCTCTCTCTTGGTCTCCCTCTCTGTGAATGTTCCTCTCCCTGTCAGTATGTATGTCCGTCTCTGCCTCTATTTCCTCTCTCCAACTATTCCTGTACATGAAGGCCAATCTCCCCCCTCCCTTTCCCCTTTTTATGATCCCTTTCCCTAATAAATAAACCCCTCTGCTTGAATCTTGGCACATGGCATCTTTCTTTCAAGCACTGCTTTTATTAACTTACAACCGCTTATGTGGAATGCAAAATCTTTGTCATACTCCACTTTTAACATTAACCACCACTAGATACAAGGTGTTAATAAAACCATTTGTATTTATTAAACATTTAGTGGGTTAGAATGATTGATCCCTGAAAAGCAATATTAATTCTAGAAAAGCAGTACCTACAGCCTTGTAGAAAATGTTTCTAAGACAAACTTTCTTATGATGTATCAGGTAGCCTTCATCCCACTTCATTGAGCCACCGTCCCCCCCCCCCGGACAATGCCCTTGTCCTTGTGATTAAGCCAAAAACATATTCCTGTAAAAACTCAACCACGAGTGAGTTTTCAAATTACAATTTTGAGTCATGTAGTCAGCTGTCTGTTTCAATAACAGGAAAAGGATTTGTGTGTGGAGCATGAATTCTACCTGCAGAGCAGAATAGGAGGAATAGTTTATTGTATATGTTGTAGTGGGAAACAGGGTAGACAAACAACTGCTTGGGTGGCCATTATGAATTAGAAACTGATTGTGACAGAATAACTGATTTTGTAATTTCCCAGCATGTATTGATCCATGTAATGTGAGTGAATCTGGACCAGATTTGGGTATACAATTTGGGAAGGTTGGCTTCAGCAAGTGAAAATTGATTTTCCAACAAGGAAGCTCTTCTATGTAGATATATCTAATATTGCTTTTCATGGTTATATCCATAAGCCTTAGCTGTGTGTGTTGTGTCACTGATCTTAGCAGCTAACCTTGCACATAGTGGCATGGTAAAATAATATATTATTCACTCCATTTCCTCTACCAGGGAATTGTTTTCTCTTTTTTTTTTTCTTTTGGACTCTTGAGACAGGTTTTCTCTATAGCTTTTCCAGACTGTCCTGAAACTCATGCAGTGGACTTTGTTGGCCTCAAACTCACAGAGATCCACCTGCCTCTCACTCCTGAGTGCTAGGATTAAAGTAATGCACCAGGAACACCTCTCTGTCTTCTTTGTTTTTTTAAGAAGGACTCTGAGTGTCCTACTCCTGTTTTTTTAAAGATTTTATTTATTTATTATTTTTACAACATTCTGCTTCCATGTATATCTGCACACCAGAAGAGGGCGACAGATCTCATAAGGGATGGTTGTGAGCCACCATGTGGTTGCTGGGAATTGAACTCAGGACATCTGGAAGAACAGCCAGTGCTCTTAACCTCTGAACCATCTCTCCAGCCCCTGTTTTCTTCTTCTTAAAGAATGCATAGCCTTGTGGTTTTTAAATTATATTTATCTTTTTAAAACAATTATTTGTTTCACTTTCAAAATTTTATTTTCATTAAATGCATCATGCCCTTATCTCTCATTTGTTTCTATTTCCTATTGTTTCCAGGTCATTAAGAATATATTTCCTGCCATCCAGGAATGGAAGAGATTATAATAAGATACAAATTTCCCAGTCTACAGCCCTGTCAGCCCCGAGGCTGGAAGTACAGCACTTTGAAAGCTTGTGTTGCCTTAGTCATCTGGTCCCTGCTCATGTAGTAGGGGAGTTGCTATTGTCTATACGCACATCTGGGTAATGTTAGCTCTATTGGTACTCTGGGCAAGCCTAGCAATCAGGAGCACCAGTGGGAGGTAGATTCTGTTTTTTTTTCTAGAGTTCTCCTATAATGCCACTATAAGTAGCCATGTGGGTTACCATAGTCCATCCATGGTGAGTGCTGGTTAGCTGAACTGTTGGGCATTGAATGTATTATGAGCCTCGTTCTGTGTGTCCTTTTGTTCACCTGGGCAGTGACCTGTTATGATAGATCGTTCTGACAAAAGCCACCAAGCCCCAGCGCCACATGTGCACTCTATGCCAGCTGCCTACCTGAGTTGGGGCCCCAATTAATGCACAGAGAGACTTGTATTAGGTACAGTGCTGCTTGGCCAATGACTATGATTTTCCTCTGTTAGCTCAGTCTCAATTATCATAAATCTATATATTTTATAAGACTTATCTCATAGAGGATGCCTTCCACTGGCACCTTCTCTTTCTGGTGGCTCACATGGTGCGGAGGGGAAAAGGGACACTTCCTGTTTCTCTTTGCTTAAATATGAGCCTCTTTGCTATGTCACATCCTGCCTGGATCACCACTTTTCTACTACATTTCCCAGAATCCTCTTTGACTATTAATCCTCCCTAACTTGCAGTTTCATTGGCCAAACAGAACTTTATTCAACAATGAATAAGATAAACATATACAGAACTACTTCCCCATCAGCGACCCTTCTCCTGTAAGCCTCTCTTGAGTGTTCATTCACTGGGAACAGGGAGGTTTTTAGGCCTGGCTATGGTTGATGTGGCATTTAAAACATCATTGTCATGTGTAAACACAGAGACATTACTTTTGGTGTTCATTGGGAAAACATTAAAAAATTGAAGGCCTGGTTTGCAGAAATTCTCAAAGTTGCATTACACATTCAGTTTTGTGTGATCAGCTCTATAGATAGCTTAGAATTGGTAGAATTGAGGAAATGAGGTTCATCCTTCAGACATACTTGATTAGAATGCTATAAATTTCCTCTACCACCAGCCACATTGTCTTAATTCAGAGAAATATTTTTTGTGAACAAATGGAATTTCTAAGCTTCAGAGGTTCCTTGGCTGTTTATGGTGTTGGGAACCTAGTTTGTAGCCAAGGGAAGGATGCGCTGCCTGGTCCTGCTTGGTGTTCTTTAGAGGCTGTATTACTGGCGATTCCTTGAAACTGCTTGGTCTCTGAAACCGATAAACATTTCTAAAAGTAGGAGATAGGGATCTCAAGAGTCTAGGTACAGTTTGAGGTTGTTTAAAAGGATTAAAGGGGTTTATTAGGGGATAGGCAGGGTATGCCTTTGTGTCCTGAAGAACACTCTGGCCTCCAATACAGATTCTGCGATCTGGGAGAATAAATGTAGAGTCCCAGGTAGTGAGTTCATTCTGTGGATGCTGAGCACGATTAAAGCAGTGTTATTGGGTGGTGGGCATTGTCAGTATTTGGGTCCTGGGGACTTCTTTGCCCTCCAATACAGATGCTGCTGGGTGGGAGAACTAGTATAGAGTCCAAGGTCGTGAGTACATCTTGATGTTGCTGGGCAGGATTTAAGGAGTGTTATTGTGTGGTGTGCAGTGCCTTGTGTAGGCTTTTAGATCAAGCCTACCCTGTGGTAAAGTGCAGGTATTCTTCCAAAGTTTTATAACAGTGATGGAACCAGGGGGGATGTGTGGAGGATTGTTGTGTTACGTGCAGTCTGTGATATTTGGGCAACATTAAAGGGGATTTTTTTGTGGTGGTCAATGTCCTGCCTTCAAAACCAATTTCTAGTTGGCAACTTAAGATCTATACACCTTATAATACCACTCATTAGCATAGGCACATACCTGGGAAAACCTTAAACTTTAATAAAAATATAGAATATATGTATTAGCAAATAATTCCTCTAGTGTGAAGATTCCTCATGATGCCAGTAGGGAATCACTCCTTCTGTGAAACTCCAAGCTACAACTTACAAATACCAACATTAAATCATTTTTATTTAAAATTCCATTTTCAAGGATCCATCACCTAACATCTATGATTCACAGTAGCTCAGATGGTGTTGAGTAAGCTGACTAAGCTCTTTTTGCAATCCTAAGAAGCCTTAAATTTAGTTACTATTACTCCACATTTGTTAGGTATTTTTTAAATACCCCAAATTATCCCCCACTTCTGTGAATCACACAGTACGTGTACCCTAATGACCTAAGTCTCTGCAAACTCTGTTATATAGCTCTCATTGGCCAAATCACTTTGAATTCTATTTCTTCAAGAAGCAGTAAACATAGCTCTTCTGGCCTAACACATACTTTTATGGTTGATAGTACTACATGAAACATAACCCCAACATTCAGAAGCTGAGAAGAATGTTGCCATGAATCAGTGGCATCCCTGGTCTAGATAGCAAAATAACAGCCAGAAAATCACATTTGATGTCACATATTATGTTCTATTTTCTTCTCTGTTGCTCTGATTAAATTCTTTAATCAAAAGCAATTCAGGTAGTGAACAAGTTTATTTGGTTGATGTCCCTATATCACTGTCCATTCTTGTAGGAACTTAGGCTAGATACTCAAGCTAATACAGGTAAAACATGAGGATACATTGCTTCCTAGCTATACCTCTTGCTTTCTCACTGTCCAATGCTAAGCTTATCCTCTCATCCATCCCAGGCCTACTTGTTTAGAGATATGGCCAACTCAAAGAAAGAGATTTCTAACATCAATCTTAATCAACACAACCTCTCTCAGACACAGCAGTCAGATATTCTGATCTAGGTACGACCTCAATTGATGTTTCCTCACATGTCTCTAGGCTATGTCAGGTTGACAGCTTGGGGGAATTAGGAAAAAGGCCATGTATTAGAACACAATAAAGTGCCTATGTGGGAGGGGCTTTGAGGCAGAAAAGATATGCTGAGAATAATGTACATGTAATACATATTATCTCTCAGAAAGTTGAAACAGTCTTTATGTACATGGGATCCAGAGACTTGGATTTGTTTTAAAGAATGCCAACTACTACCCACATGATGTCTTCGGGACATACATCTTAAACCTGAAAAAACACAATAATGTTAGGAAGTTCCACATAATTTTATACAGTTCTTCTTCTTTGCTTGAACAACTGTAACTAGAATAATTTGATTTAATGATAAGTTCAGTTCCTTTCATTATAATTTCAACTTTGTGTGTGTGTGTGTGTGTGTGTGTGTGTGTGTGTGTGTGTGTGTGTTGAGACACAGCTTCTCTGAGGCTTTTGAGGCTGTCCTGGAACAAGGTCTTATACTCTAGGCTGGTCTCGAACTCACAGCGATCCGCCTGACTCTGCCTTACTTCTTTTTTTTTTGTAGGGTCATTTATAAATTATGCATGCAGTGTTCTGCCTCAACTTATACCTTCAGGCCACTAGAGGGCACCAGATCTCATTGTAGATGGTTGTGAGCCATCATGTGCTTGCTGGGAATCGAACAAAGGAACTGTGGAAGAGCAGTCAGAGATCTTAAAATCTGAGATATCTCACCACCTCATATGTTTGTGTCCTTACACAACTTATTGCTTGCCTGGTGGACCCAAGAAATGGACAGTCAGAACATATATTGATTGTCTAAAATTAATTAACTCACTACTCACTTTTATAGACATCTACTGTCACAACAGAAAATAATTTGCCCCCTTTCTTGCCCATGTCTTTCTCTGTGTGACTAAACCTGCTTTACATTTGGTCAGTGAACTCAATTCTAACACAAGTCCCTCTTCATTTGTAAATGCACCATAAAATCTGGAGAAGTTGGAGGATACTCATTCACTGACCTATTTTTTTCTTCCTTCAGACCAGACATGGGCCAGATAAAGAAGGAGTGACAGGATTGTCTTTCCAGCAATGAGTAGCAGAGACATGATTAAGTGTTTAAAGAAATTCCAAATTGTATAGTCAACACAAGCCTGAGCTCTAGGAGACAATGACTAAACTGGTGATTCTCAGCCTTCCTAAGGTTATGGCACTTTAATACAGTGATGTGATGACTCCATACTCTAAAATCATTTTCACCACTATGTTATAACTATATTTATGTTCTTTTATGAATTTTAATAAAAATATTTGTGTTTTTTGATAATCCGAGTTCAGTCATGTGATACAGTCTCACAGTTGATTCCCTCAAAGAAACCTAGACATGCAAAGCCGAGAATCACTGCTCTACACTGATAAAAATAAATAAACAGCAACTGAGAAAAAAAATTGAATGAAATTCTTAAACCAAGGAACATTAAAAACAGAAAGAAAAAGCAGTAATG
This sequence comes from Cricetulus griseus, assembly GCF_003668045.3. Taxonomy (NCBI): domain Eukaryota; kingdom Metazoa; phylum Chordata; class Mammalia; order Rodentia; family Cricetidae; genus Cricetulus; species Cricetulus griseus. The sequence goes on along the minus strand of NW_023276922.1, from coordinate 50,484 downwards.
CATTTAAAGAAAATGAATTTTAAAATGATACAAATAATTGATGTTTTATATTGAAAATTATGCGGAAGAACACTTAGCTATAGTGACTTTGAAGTGGAGAAGGCACTTCCCTGATAGAGAGAATGCCAGGAACGAGACACTGTATGAATTTGTCGTGTGTAAAATATTAGACAGTGAGTATTTTTTCCCAAATATCTGGGCTGATTTAACTGTGAGTTTTCTAATTGAAAAATGAATCCTTAGTAATTTAAGCAATCCTCCATAAAATATATACATATATTCTCTGTCTTTTTTCATTTACATGGAAGAAATTAATGCATTCAGGGAAATTGTAGATAGAGAAAGTCATTAACCTTGCCCCTTCAGTTCTTAATTTAGACCCATGCATCTCATAGCCTTCAACTTCAGACTGTGATCTTGGTGCCATCTCATTCATTTCTCACTGAAGTATACACAGTGCACTGTTTCCTCCTCTGGTCAGAAGGGAAAAAACATACTTCAAACATAATTCCTTTCTCTGTTCTACAATGGACAATCCACTATGTTACTCAAACTAGTAATTTTAAGACTCAGTGGTGCTGCAGGTTTTTAATCCAATGTTTAGGGTGGTTTGTCAGGATAAAAAGAGCAATGACCTGTGGGTCTACAGACAGGGTTCAAGTTCTCTAAATCTATAGGAGTCCTTCTCACAAAATTGCTTTGCCAAAGACTGGAGATGCAGCATTTCTAGAAACAGTATACCTTTATGGCACACCAGGACTTAATGTTGGTTGTGACCCTGCAATGGTTCCTTGACTAGCATTTAGAGGACTGCTTTTCTAATGGCGGGATAGAAATTTCTGCTGGTTTTAAATTGGGGTTGTCTCCTTTGTATCTGGAATATAGCTGGTTAAACCCTAGGAAGAAACAATTATATCTAATCATACTGTACTCTAACAGTCATGGATAGCATTCTAATTGTCTCTGGAGTAATTGGGATGCAGTCCTCGATTACCTAAATTCTATTTTGTGACTTAATGTCTCCTAAGAACAGGTAAATCAGTATAGTATCAATTCTACTGCCATCAAGTCTACACTTCCATGTCACAGTTTACAATGGGATGCTCCTCTACACAGGAAATTTTATTTACAATCTCCACAATATTAAATCCAAGTGCATTCAAAACATAAAAATTAAACATTCAAAGCGCAGAACTTCTGTAAGATACTAAATGGACCAAGGGCTCTCGGAGTTTGAAAAATATGTGTTTCAAAGCAATATCATAAGTACTAAGGGCCCCTGCATTTGACAGTGATGTCAACAAGGATATTTCAAATCACAGTCCCAATCCTAATATTCTGCACTGGTGCAGCCAGACAAGTGAACATACTCAGATTCTGCCAGGTGACCCAAAGAATTGCAAAGAACATGCAGGACTCTTTGTATCACATGGAAATAAACTGGAGTATATAGGACAATTTGAACTATGCAGTATAATGCAAGACCAGTCATGAACATGACAAACTGTGCATCTGGCCCCTTGATCCCACCCTGCTATGGGAGGACCCTCCACACTGGCTCTCATGGCTCTATTGGGCACTTCTCCCAATCTGGGGATAGTAGCCCCAATATCACCATGTTGTGGCTTTCCAGTTCCTCTGTTCTCAGCTCCCTTCAGCAGCACTCACAGCATAGCACACAAGACCAGCAGAACTGATTTCTGCAAAGAGAAGCCTGGAGATGTTGGGAGGAAGGCACCAGCACTTCTGTTTGACACATAACCCTGGGGGGCATGATTGCCTACTGAGGCCACAGTGACAAGAGCTTCTCCCATAAGACACACAAAAATGGTTCTGTATCTTTCCTTCCAACTCAGACAAAGAACTTTCCTACAGCAGCAGAGCTAAGCAAATCAATAGCACTTGCCAAAGTCTCTAAGTCCCTGTTATCTTCCTGATCTGCAGTGGAGTGAATTTCTCTCCTACAGGATAGAGTAGACAAAATATTAACAGCTAAAGAGAATTCGAGAAATTTGGATTCACACTGAGGTCAGGTGAACTGAACTTATTTTATCTAGTTGCAATAGGGACTTCAAATACCAGGAAAGAAAATCAGGAACTAGATCAAAAACAAGATAATAGGACTTTCTCCCGTCAGAATTCTAGCTGTTGCCTCTATTGATTTTGGAGTTAAATTCCTGAAATTCAGAACAAACTGTTGAAAAATGAATGGTAATACTGAGTAGTCCACATGGACAGTTGAATACTTAGAGAGCAATGGAGCAGGGTAAAATCTGTTTAGAAACACTATTGTAAGCCAGCACAACTTCCACACTATGGATTAGGAAAAACAAAAATAAAAACCACAATTGTGTTATTCATGGTTCTCAACAGGATTTGTAGAATGAATCAGAAAACATCTGTGGATGTGGATGTCTCCAGAGCAAGTACCAGGATAGGCTTCAAAGCTACACAGAGAAACCCTGTCTTGAAAAACCAAAAAAAAGAGAAAGAAAACAGAAAAAGAAAAGGAAAAGTGATTTTATATCTGATTCCATGGCCGGTGCCACGTAACATGCAAACTGCCAAATCTACCTGCACAGCACCATGTACACTTGAGATATCTCTGCACATCAGAAACTCCTTTTCTCCCCTGGAACTAACCTTCACTGAATCACTTCATTGTGCTTATTTGCAATACTAAATTACAAGCATTCTAATCTTGTGTTCTAATTCATGAAAGACAATCCACATAACCATTTTCCTACATGTTCCTAAAGTATTTGCAAATTTTTAAATACAAACATGAAAATGGAATGCAGTATTCAGAACTTCTTGAAAACAAACTTTCAGGTTTATAATTTGTTTTCCTGCTCTAACCAAAAGCAAGGCCCATATGTGAACACTGGACAGTTATACTGCAAGAATTATATTGTCCCAGGCCAGGGTTGAAATCTCCCATTACCCAGTAAATCCATCCTGAGAAAAACAGAGGAAAAAGGTCATTGCCCAGGTCAACACATGTATCAACAGAACTGCACTCTGTCTCATGTTCTATTCAAGTCCCAACAGAGTTGAAAGCTCACTGGGTGTTGGTGGCACATGCCTTTAATAACACACTTTGGTAGGCAGAGGCAGTAAGATATCTGTGAGTTCATACCAGACTTGTCTACAAGGTGAGTCCCAGTACAGCCACAAATCTTACACAGGGAAGCCCTCTCTAGAAATACAAGCAGTCAATAACTAACTAAATAAATAAATGATAGCTCAACAGATCTTCTCTGAACACTGTATAATCACCATAGTATAGCTTGTGGTGTTTCTGACAACTCATTTCAGCAAAGGCAGAAGAGAACCACAGAAAGAACCCATAAAATACCTTCCACTAGGTATCTTGACTGCAAACCTCATCCCAGAACCCCACATTGGCTACGGCTCATATTAGCAGCTTCCCTATTGGGTGATCAGAGATCAAATGACTTAGACAGCACATTCCCTCCAGCACTGACCTTATAGCACAGTAGACATAGCCCTAGTCTAGAAATTTTGTGTTTTACCAGACATTCCTCATCTCTAGTAGAGCACATCTTGTTCCTCATGCAAAGCACAGGGTCTTCATGTTCATTATCCATTGCACACTAAATGTCCATTGCACCAAACACATTGCATCAGAGCTGGGAAATCCTGAAACCAAACACAGGTCACTTTCACACAGCAACTGACTGGTGTTACCATGAAACTGAGTTAATGAAAAACAGGCCACAAATTAGAAAACAATGTAGTTTTGGTAGGGCTTGGAGGCAGAAAAGACAATGTGAATATGATGCATTTATAATCTCAAAAATTATTTTGAAAAGATGAAACAGGGTTTATTGCCAAGTGCTCCAGAGACTAGAGTCTTATATTAGAGCACAATAAATGTTTCTGATACCTTTTCTCTAAAGATGAACACCATAAAACAAAATGCCATTGCTTAGAAGTGGATACTAGCAGTTAAGGAAAATACAATCACACAGCACAGACATTCCTGAAATAATTTCTTTTTTATTTATTTATTTTTTGGTTTAGTGATACAGGGTTTCTCTGTGTAGCTTTGGAGCCTATCCTGGCACTCACTTTGGAGAGCAGGCTGGCCTCGAACTCACAGAGATCTGCCTGCCTCTGCTTCCTGAATGCAGGGATTAAAGGCATGTGGCACCAACACCCGGCTAATAATTTCTTAAATACATAATTGACCTGAAATAACAGGTCATTCTCATTGACTGGGTCCTGACAGGTCATAGGGGATATGAAAGATAGGACAAGTAGAAGGTAGAAAAGATAAATGCTAGGTTGGGGTGGTATTGCAGAGGTTATGTTCCAAACTAAATAAGCTTCTGCAATAGAATAGTATCTTGTACAGTGCTTTAATGGGGTGGGAGGAAAGAAGGAATGGGGAGAATTATATCAAGTCATCAAAAACCATCATATAATTGGGAAAACATCAGGAGAAGAGTCAAACAATGCCACACAAGGGAAACATTTTCTCAAGAACATGATTGACTAAAGACACAGTAGACTTAGGACAGACAACAATATCTCCATAAGGTTGGAAGTGTTGGGAATCTCAGGATTTGCAGCAACCCTTCCAAAAGTCCCTGACCTAAACCATTACCAGCTCTTCCAAACATATTGCAGTTTTTAGAGAAGGAGCTCTGTTTTACTGTCAATACATCAGTCCATAAGAAAAGCTCCCAACCCTAGGTGCTAGGCTGTTACTAAATCCTCCTAGCCTGAGGGATCAAATGAGAGCTTTGCATAATGAGGTAAGTTCTTAACACAGCTGTGTTTTATTTTCAAATAATTGTCACCTACTGTCATATTGTCCACATGCCAAAATTGTTTTCTCTCATGAAAACAAACAAATAAACGAACTAGATTTTATGACACCATGATTTAAGGTTTATTGTGACCCTATAATGCCTCCTTAAGCAGCCTGTCAGAGGCCTGTTCTTTGATATGGGAAGGGCCTAATGTCTTGTTTTGAATCAGGAAGGACTTCTTTGTAATGGTTGGGAGCCAAATGCCTAGACAATCCCAGTGAAAAAAAATGCATCCTAGCATCCTAACAAAGCTGTTTAGAATGTACTTATCTTTTGCGTGTTTCAGAGGCTGTCTTCCCGCAGCTCAAATATATTTTTGGGGACAGACTATATCCTAAACACTAGTAACTACTTTATATCACCAATACTACTCTCCTACTTTGTGGCATAATAGGGGACTTCTACCCAACACATGAGAAGACTCTAGATAATCTGCACAAAGTTAACGATAGATGCATATTACATGTGAATGTTAAATGCAGAGTGTTGAATGTCAAGGAGGTAATGGGAAAACTTGGTCTCTCTGAGATAGGCAAGCTGCTTTCCATATATACATCAAGAATGTTGAAGTTGACTAGAAACATTATTCTACACCCAGCTCCCTGATACCAAAGTTCTAATCAGATTAAGTCCGCAGAGCAAAGTTATTGAGGGACCTTCCCATAGTTTGAAGAACTTACATGGGACTCTACAAGACAGGGAAACAGGCTGCACCCTCCCCCTGATATAGGGAGGACCCATCAAACTGTGTGCCACACCTTACCAACTGCTCCTCCCCATCTGCAGACAGCATCCCCTAGCTCACCATTTTGTGGTTTCCCAGAACACTGAATCTCTCAGCTCAGCTCCCTGCAGCAGCAACTGTACAACAGCACACAAAACCTCTGCCTCCTCTTCAAAATCACGCCTAAAACCTGGTGACAGGAGGAGCCCTGCACATCTTCTGACTGGCAGGTCACATGGAGGGCCTGTTTGGATAGTGAGGATTGAGTGACAAGAGCACCTCCCATAGGGTTAAAGTGTGCTTAAAGACACAGTATTGTGGTTCCTGACCAAGCCTCCCACACAAGGAAAGAATCTTTAGTAGATCTGCAGTGACATGCATTTCAATAGCACAGGCCCCTGGCTCAGATTACAGACCTTGGTATCTTCCTGGTCTCTATAGCAACTTCACCTGATCGTCCTGGATATAATTGAAAAGTTTCTACACCCCAATAAACCTGTCAGGGCATGCAGCAATGCAAATCAGACCAAATCAAAACAAGTTAGAAAAAGCTCTTGTGGGAGGCAAGGCACACGTCCTGCCCTCCCCTCCCTCCACTGACTTCTCAGTCTCAGCCTGACTAGAACTATGTGATCTATGAAGTTCAGGAGTCATTGCTGTGTGGGATAAACAGTAATGGTGGAGGCTGTGGCTCCTGGAACCACTGGCACAACCTCAGGAGCAGGAGCAGTGGTGGTGGCAGTGGCCTGCCTCACCCTGATTTCCACAGTTGCTGCCGTTTGATGGAGATTTGCAGAGGTGGAGTCAGCAGCAGCAGCAGCAGTAGCAGCAGCAGCAGCAGCAGTGGCTGGAAGAAACACCTGCAGATATTTTATGCATGGAGTTTGTAAGGAAGGAGATAACTCTCCCTACTCCCATGACCTCTCTGACAGTCCATATGGTGTAGTGTGCAAGCATTTTCAAAGTGGGTACTGTGTTTATGGAGACCACTGCAGATATGAACACAGCAAGCCACTGCTGAAGTACCCTGCAGGTTTCAGTCACCAAGAAGCAGTCAGAGAAGGAGCCAGCTGCAGTGGAGACAAAGAAGCAGATCTGCCCTTATGCTGCAGTGGGGGGGTGTCACTATGGGGAAACCTGTGTGTGTCTCCATGGTACTCTTGTGACATATGAGGAATGCAGGTCCTGCTCCTAATAGATGCTGCCCAGAAGTCACACCACATAAACATTTGCTTGTGGCTCATGGGAAGGACATGGACCTCTCTCTCTTTTGCTGTACAGTGCGGTGCAGCAAACACATGGTGTGTGGGATATGATAGAAGGTGGTCTATGACAAAGCCAACCCCAAGGAGCACTGCTTTGTGATCCTGTTCAACTGCAACCGCACCTAGTGTCGCAAGTTTATCCTCAAATGGAGAATTTCTAAACAATTTGTGAGCAAGATCATAAAGTAAGACTCCTTCCCAATATTCTTAGGTGCTTTCCATTTCCAGGAAGAATTTGTATCTTCTGCCAACATCCAACCAGAAGGACCACACTTAATTGCATGTATTTTATCATGAACATTGAGGCTCTAAATGGGATTTTTTTTGTACTTCATCTACCTGCTTGGCTAGTCAGTCTGTCTATTTTATTAGAATATGGAAATCTTTTGTATCAGTTAATAGACTCTTCATGCTTTCTGAGGAGATTATTTTAATGGATTAGACAGATTAGGCTTCATGAACAAAAGTGTCTAGCTCAGAATGTATATTTCCTGGCATTTTACATTTAAAATTTTCCTATTCCATCCATTTAGCTAGCCAATAATCCACCGTACGTTAAAAATTGTTCTCATAAGTGAAAATAAAGCCACACAATACAAACAGAGCAAAGTTACAAGATATAAATTTATTTAAGGGACAAAAGGAAAAAGAAAATGCTCATGTTTAATGGACTCAGCACCCCTGGATGGACTTCCAGTACCCAGAGAGAAGATGTGTGGCTCTTTGCTTTACACATATGAAAGAGAGAGAGAGAGAGAGAGAGAGAGAGAGAGAGAGAGAAAGAGAGAGAGAGATTGAGAAATGCCTTACCATCATATTCACTATGTAGTCCGAATTGGCTTGAATTCAAGGAGATCTGCCTGTAACTGCTATCATACTCAGCTATCTTCATATCTGAAAATAATTTGACACCCAGCACTGGTAGACATGCAAAATGACTTTAAGAGATATTGTCCTTTGCCTCTGGACTTCTTGTGAGGTAAAGCTGGAACACTTCAGTTTATTTTGGAAAAAGTTATTATGATGAGTCAATGGTAATCAGAGTTGGAATTTTCCTTTTAGACAGGGTTTCTCTACATATCTTTGGCTGTCCTTGAACTCAGAATGCAGATGTGTTTGGCCGAAAATTCACAGAACTTTCCATGGCACTGGTGCCCAGGTTGTAATAAAGGGTTTGTGCCAAACCATCCTGTTATAATTTTATTATTTATTTACTTATGTCTGTTTGTATGTGTGTGATTTTTTATGTGTGGTAGTTGGGCATGCGTGCCATGGTTAGGGTGTAAATACCAGGGAACTCTTTTGGGTGTTTCTTGTTTACACTTTGCATGTTTGAGACAGGTTCTATTGTTTGCCATGCCACATAAATAGACTTGTTAGGATTTCTTCTGTCTGCATTTTAACTGTCATCAAAAGCACTGGATTACAGTAATGTAGTATAGCAACTGTCTTTAGAAGGCCAAAGTGAAGGGATAGTTGTAGGTTGAGCACTTTATATGTTAAACCATTTTTATAATTCTAAAGTTTATTAAGTAGAAATTTTTGGATTGAGTCTCTTTTGAGACACAGTCTCTTTCTAACCCTGTGTGGCCTGCAGTTGTTATGCTAGGCCTGGAACTTACAGAGATCACCTCTTCTGCCTCACGTGAAAAACACTTCAGTCAAAAGAAACTTTATCATGGATGTAGTACTAGAAAGAATGAATTTTGGGAAAGTGTAATCTTGTGAGGGCGAACCACACTTAAGAATCGGTACAAAGACGAGAACACTTCCTGTTGCCTGCTGGTCAAGATGTAGGACTCTCAGCTCCTCCACCACCGTGTCTTCCTGCATGCCACCATGTCCACCATGATGATAAAGCACTGAACCTCTGAACTCTAAAGGGACAAAGGTTAAGAGCCACTGTCCTAAACACGAAGCCATCTAGGATGGAACAGTAGAGCATTGAAGGACAGTCACATCCCACATGTAAAAATTATCTATGATGGGTAGACACTACCCTGGAGCCAGAGTAATCATCTCATGGGTACCAGATCGTTCCCTTCAGGCGACAAGAACTGCTTCTGGGCCCCTTGCAGAACCACAACTGAGGTGAGACAGAGGGCTGATCCCCGCCTGATGGGGCTATAGGAACTGGGGATTTGCCTTAAAACCCCAGCAACAATGGGAAATAAATGAAGACCTATAGTTGCTGTGGCTTAATACTTGCAGGTGTAAGAGTTGCTTACACCTGAAGGGATTTTAATTAATTAAAGGTTTTTAAATAGGAAAGCTGATCATTAATCTTGGTCACCTGAGGTGATAAGATCCACCTTTAGGTGCTTGGTAGCAGTGCACAGTTTAACACCAGGATTCAGGAGGGACAGGTAGTGGGAGTTTCTGAGTTTCAGACAAGTCTGGACTATATAATGATTTCCAGAGCCTCACACATGAAACATTTCTTGAAAACACACACAAAAGAACAACAACAAAAACAACAAAAATAAATAATCAATCAGAGAATATGATCCACTTATAACCTGGATCTCACTTTCTGGCAGGAGCCAACATATATAAACAATATTGAAGAGGAATCTCTCTCTTTTTCCTGCTTGTTCTAGTTGTCACTACCAAATTCATTCCTTTAATAGCATTAGAGCCAACTTCGTTGGAATTTCTGTGTATAAGGAGACAGGCTGACATGTCCAGCCTCATGGACTGAACAATTACTGCATTCTTCACTTGATTTAGCTAAAGGCTCAAAAAAAAATCTACTAGATTCTTTAAATTTCCATTGGTCGGAAGCCATGGTTGGAATATAGTGACCACAGCTTGTGATACATTCTAATGAATCTCCATGCATGGAGACATGTACTCTTCCATACCATTCATGCAGAGAAACTTAAATAATGCAGCTGTGTTTGTTTTTCCACCTGCACCTGGAGGAAGATGTGCTGTGTAACAATAGAGCATATTAACATATTCTTCCTAGCTTATTGACATCTAAAGATTCAAATTTCCATAAATACTACAATTTTTATTATTATTCATTTGCCTAGAGTTTGCTCTGAATTTCAGGAATAAACTGAAAGCAATGTAGCCATCTTCTACACTGCTCTCTGCTCGGCCCCCCACCTCCGGGCTCTCGGTCCCGCCCCTGCTCTCTGCTCGGCCCCGCCTCCGGCCTCTCGGCCCCGCCCCTGCTCTCTGCTCGGCCCCGCCTCCGGCCTCTCGGCCCCGCCCCTGCTCTCTGCTCGGCCCCGCCTCCGGCCTCTCGGCCCCGCCCCTGCTCTCTGCTCGGCCCCGCCTCCGGCCTCTCGGCCCCGCCCCTGCTCTCTGCTCGGCCCCGCCTCCGGCCTCTCGGCCCCGCCTCCGCTCCCGGGCGCTCGCTCAGCTGCTGGGCATCCGCGCTTCTCGGCCATGGAGACCCCTGGGAGTCTGGACAAGAAAGTCAAGCTGAGCGACACCGCGCAGAACGGGGGGAGTGGAGGCCGCGGGCGGGAGCGCGAGGAGCGGGGGCGGCTGTGGGAAGCGCGGGCTGCCCGTGCATCCTGCGGGAGCCGGGGGCGGGGACCCAGGCGGCGGCGGCCCCCGAGGCGAGCCCCGGGCGGGCGGGCGGGCGGGCGGGAGCTGTCTCCTAGGCTGCAGAGGCCGAGGGCTGCGGTGGAGACGGAGGAGGCGCCTCGGCATGGGCCTGGTTTTCTGGGCTCCGCCCAGGGACTTGGCCGAAGTTGGGGCGGTGTCCATGTCTTTGAATTAGCCATAGCCAGAGGGTAGTATCTCATGACTTTAATCGAAGCACCCAGGATGCAGAGGCAGGTGGATCTCTGTGAGTTTGAGACCATTCTGGTCTATAAGAGCTAGTTCCAGGACAGCCTCCCATGCTACAGGGAACCTGTTTTAAAGAGTAAAATAAAATATTAGCCATGTACATGGTGTCTCTTCACAGCTATACAAAAAACAAAAAACAAAAAACAAAAACAAAACTTGGTCAGTACATGATTTATTACACTTTAGAGAGGAAATTTGAGAAACCCTGACAAATTTCCATTATACAAGATCATATTATACATAGGCTTGTGAACTTGCTGCTCATCATGTGTCATTAATAGAAAGCCTAGTATTCAATTTTAGCCATTCTTTATTTCATGTAACATACAATAACAGCTATTTAACTCATTAACCCCCACTACCACCCCCGAAGCCCAGAACCCATGCGCTTGCTTGCATTGGGCTCCCTCCCTCCATCCCTGCCGGCGGGCTCCAGTGCCTTCCCGCCACCGCTGCCGCTGCTGCACCTGATCCATCCATTCATCTATTTATTAATTAATTTATTCATTTGTTCGTTCGATTTTTCATTTATGGACTCCAGGGTGGGAGCGAGCATGCAGGTGGTGGCAATCTCGAGAAGGAACACCCCCTCCCCCATCACCACCCTTGCCCCACCTGCTCGCCAGCTGCCACTTCCTAAACTGCATCACTGACTTGACTGCTGCCACCTGGATGCTGCCTGCATTCAATCCACTCCTTAGCTCAGCTCTCTCAGTCACTGATTCACTGATTCACTACCACATTCACTTGCAAAGCCAGCCTGGGGAGCCAGCGGTTCCTTGAGTTTTCCTGCTCCCTGCAGAGAACATTCTCAGGACTGCATTTCCCAGGGTGCCCTGCACTCCCGACCCACCACTCTTCCGCCTGCCCGCTTCTGGGCTTCCTTCCTGGGATGGTAGAATCCTTAGGACACTGGTAGGTCTCTTACTTGTGATTTATTTACACAGGGGAAAACAGGGCAGGGAGGGGAGGAAGGTCTGGGGAGAGAGGGCAAGAGAGGGAGGGTGTTAGTGTAATGAAGAAAGGGACGCTGTGGAGCTCTGTGGAGCTCCATCCCTGTGCTGTATCTACCGCTTGAGATTTTTGTAATTCATTTTGATTTGGTCTGATTTAAATTGCTGCGTCATCAGAGAGGCTCTTTGGTGTGTAGAAACTTGTGAATTATATCCTGGAAGACAAAGGGAAGTTCCTATGGAGACCAGGAAGATATCAGGGTCTGCAATCTGAGCCTGAGGCGAGTGCTATTGAAATGCATATTGTTGCAGATCTAGAGAAAGGATTTTTTCTTGTGTGGGAGGCATGGCCAGGAACCACAATACTGTGTCTGTAAGGCCACTCTAACCCTGTGGGAGGTGCTCTTGTCACTCAAGCCTCACTATCCAATTATTCCCTCCAGGAGACCTGCCAGTCAGAAGAGGTGCCGGGCTCTTGCTGTCACCAGGCTTGACTTTGAAGAGGAGACAGCGGTTTTGTTTGCTGTGGTGCAGTTGCTGCTGCAGGGAGCTGAGCTGAGAGCTTCAGTGATCTGGGAAACAACAAATGGTGAGCTAAGGAATGCTGCCTGCCGATGTGGAGTAGAAGACAGTGAGGTGTGGTAGACTGTGTGGTGAGTCCTCCCTGTATCTGCGGGGAGAGTGAGGCCAGATTCCTTGTCTTGGGAAATTCCATTTGGCCCATGTAAATAGTTCCACCTAGGAGGAGATCTCACACTAACTTTGCTCTGCAGGCTTAATTTGATCAGAGTATTGTGATCAGGGAGCTGGGTATAGGAGCAGGTTTCTAGTCAAATTAAACATTGTTTTTTTTTTTCTGTTTCGATTTTTGGAGACAGGGTTTCTATGTGTAGTTTTGGAGTCTATCCTGGCACTCACTCTATTGACCAGCCTCGCCTTGAACTCACAGAGATCCACGTGTCTCTGCCTCCCAAATGCTGGAATTAATGTTTGCCACCAACGCCCAGCACAACTTCAGCATGAATATATGGAAAGCAGCTTGCCCAACTCAGTTTTCCAGTATTTTCTTGATATTGAACACTCTACATTTAACATTTACATGTAATCTCCATTCATAGTTAATTTTGTACAGGTTGTCTAGAGGCATCTGATGTGTTGGATAGCAGTCCCCTATTACACCACAATGTAAGAGAGTAGATTTGTTGATATAAAGGATTTACCAATGATTAGGAAATAGAATGTATCCTAAAATAGAATTGAGCTGTGGAGGACTGCCTCTGAAATACCCAAAGATAAGTACATTCTAACCAGCCTTGTTTGGATGCTAGGATACACATTTGTTCATCAGGATTGTCCAGACATTTGGCTCCAAACCATTACAAAGAATTTACCACAAGTCACTAGGCCAATTCCCATATCAAAGAATAGTCCTCTAACAAGCTGGACAAGGAGGTATTACAGGGACACAAACAACTCAAATCCTGTTGTCATAAAATTCTAGTTGTTTTTTTTTTCTTGAAAATAAACATAATTATTTCAGGTGGGCAATATGACACTCGGTAATAATTATTGTAAATAAAACACAGTTGTGTTAATAACTCACCTCATCAAGCAAGGTTTTCATGTTAGCCCTCAGGTAGGGAGGACTTAGTAACAACCTGGGGTCTCTGGCTTGGGAGCTTTCATTGGGGCATGATGTATTGAAAATAAAACTGAACTGTTTCTCTAAAATCGGCAATATGTTTGGCAGAGCTGGCAATGATTTGGGCCCATGAAATTTTTGAAGGGTTGCTTCAAATCCTGAGAACCAAACGCTTTCCACCTTATTGGGAGCTATTGCCTGTCCTAAGGCCACTGTGTCTTAAGTCATTAATGGTCTTGAGATATACTGTTTACCTTGTGGGGCATTGCTTGACTAGTCTCCTCCTGAATTTCTTCTGTTATATGTTAGTTTTTGACAAATTCATATTGTTCTCCCATAGCCTTTCTTCCTCCCACCCCATTTATGTATCATACAGGATGTTATTCTTCTCAAGAAGTTTAGTTAGTCTTGGGCATATCCTCTGTAATATCTAGCTTTTATCTTTTCTACCTTCTACTTGTCTATCTTTCATGGCCCCTATGACCTTCACCTCAGGACCCTGTCGCTGAAGAATGACCTGTTCTTTTAAGACAATGATGCACTTAAAAATTTATTTTAGTAAAGTCCTGGTTGTGTGATTGTATTTTACTCAAGTGCTAGCATCGACTCCTAAGAACTTGCATTATTGTGGTTTATGGTGTTTATCTTTAGAGAAATGGACAAGAAATCTTTACTGTGCTCTAATACAAGTCTCTAGTCTCTGGAGCACATGGCCATAAGGACTCTTTCAACTTTTCAAAATAAGTTTTGAGATTATAAATGCATCATACTCCCATAGTCTTTTCTGCCTTCCAGCCCTATTAATACCCCATTGTTTTTGAATCTGTGTCCTCCTTTTCAATTTTTAATTAGTTCAAATTTGGAACAAGCTTGTTTCACATGTCAATCTTTTCTCCCTCTCCCTGCCCTCACCCTCACCCCTCCTACCCAAACCCAACCTATCCCACACCCAGTACTCCCCTCCACTCACCAGGCAGGGTAGGGCCCTCAACAGGGGCTCCACAAAGACCACCACATCATCCTGTACTGGCCTTCCAGACAGCATCTGGGGTCATTGTGTTCCCTTTTTTCAGGCCAGCTCTTTCTGTGGGTTTCTCCAACCTGGTACCAACCCCTTCGATCTTCATTCCTCCCTCTGTGCAACTAAGTTCCAGAGTTCAGTTCAGTGTGTATCTGTGGACATCTGCTTCTGTTTCCATCAGCCATTGGATGAGGGCTCTTGATTGGCATAAAAAGTAGTCATCAATCCCAATTCAGGAGAAGGGCATTTAGGTTATCCTCTCCACCATTGACTGGATTGTCAGTTCACGTCATCCTTGCAGGTCTCTGGAAATCTCCCTAGTTTCAGATCTCTCCTCAGTCCTATAATGGCTCCCCCTCTAATATGGTATCTCTCAACCTGCTCTCCTTTATTCTTTCCCCAACTCAACATTTCTGATCCTCCATTTCCTCCTCTCCTCTCCTCTTCTCCTGCTCTCATTTGGGCAGCCCCCCTCCCCTCATGCTCTCAATTAGCTCAGGAGTTCCTGCCCCTTCTCATTCCTGTGGTCCATGCATTTATCCCCTAGAGTACTTCATATTTCCTAATTTCTTTGGTGAAAAGGATTGTAGGCAGGTAATCCTTTGCTGTATGTGTAAAATTCATATATGACTGAGTATATACCATGTTTGTCTTTTTGTGACTGGGTTACCTCACTCAGGATGGTTTCTTCTAGTTCCACCCATTTGCCTGCGAATTTCAAGATTCTATTGCTTTTTTCTTCTGAGTAGTACTCCATTGTATAAATGTATCACATTTTCTCTACCCATTCTACAGTTGAGCGGCATCTAGGTTGCTTCCAGCTTCTGGCTATTACAAACAATGCTGCTATGAACATGGTTGAAAATACATCCTTATTGTATGAGCATGCATTATTTGGGTATATACCCAAGAGAGGAATTGCTGGATCTTGAGGTAGACTGATTCCCATTTTTCTGAGCAACTGCCATATTGATTTCCAGAGTGGTCTTACAAGTTCGCACTCCCACCAGCAATGGAGGAGTGTTCCTTTTTCTCCACATCCTCTCCAGCATAGATTGTCATAGGTGTTTTTGATTTTAGCCATTCTGACAGGTGTGAGGTGGTATCTCAGAGTTGTTTTGAGTTGCATTTCTCTGATGTTCAAGGATTTTGAGCATTTTCTTAAGTGCCTTTCAGCCATTTAGGATTCCTCTGTTGAGAATTCTCTATTTAGTTCTGCACACCACTTTTTAATTTCAATGTTTGGTGTTTTGCTGGCTAGCGTCTTGAGTTTATTTTATATTTTGGAAACCAGCCCTCTGTCCGATGTGGGGTTGGTGAAGATCTTTTCCCATTCTGTGGGCTGTCATTTTGTCTTAATGACTGTGTCCTTTGCCTTACAGAAGCTTCTCAGTTTCAGGAGATCCCGTTTATTCATTGCAGACTTCAATGTTTCTGCTACTGGTGTAATGTTCAGGAAGAGGTCTCCTGTCCCTATTCGTTCAAGGGTATCTCCCATTTTCTCTTCTAGAAGATTCAGTGTGGCTGGATTTATGGTGAGATCTTTAATCCATTTGCACTTAAGTTTTGTGCATGGTGACAGGTATGGATCTATCTTCAATCTTCAGCATGTCCAAATCCAGTTGTGCCAGCATCATGTGTTGAAGATGCTATCTTTCTTCAATTATATAGATTAACATCTTCGTCAAAAATAAGGTGTTCATAGGTGTGTGGGTCAATATCAGGATTTTCAATTTGATTCCATTGGTCTGTCTATTTTTGTGCGAATACCAAGATGTTTTCATAACTATGGTTCTATAATAGAGTTTGAAGTCAGTGATGGTTATGCCCCCAGAAGATCCTTTATTGTACAGAGTTGTTTTGACTATCCTGGGTCTTTTGTTTTTCCATATAATGTTGAGTATTGTTCTTTCCAGGTCTGTGCAGAACTGTGTTAGGATTTGGTGGGCATTGCATTGACTCTCTACATTACTTTTGGCAAGACTGCCATTTTTACTATGTTGATTCTACCTATCCAAGAGCATGGGAGATCTTTCCATTTTCCGGTATCTTCTTTAATTTCTTTCTGTAAGGACTCAAAGTTCTTACTGTACAGGTCTTTCACTTTTTTGGTTAGTGTTACCAAAGATACTTTATGTTGCATGTGGATATTGTGAAGGGTGATGTTTCTCTGATTTCTTTCTCATAGCATTTATCATCTGTATAAAGTAGGGCTACTGATTTTTTGAGTTAATTTTGTATCCTGCTACTTTGCTTAAGTATCAGCTGTCGGAGTTCCCTGGTAGAGTTTTTCAGGCCACTTATGTAGACTATCCTATCATCTGCAAATAGTGAAAGTTTGACTTCTTCCTTTCCAATTTGTATCCCTTTGATCTCCTTTTGTTGTCTTATTGCTCTAGCTAGAGCTTCAAGTACAATACTGAAGAGATATGGAGAGAGTAGACATCCTTGTCTTTTTCCTGGTTTTTGAGGTATTGCTTTGAGTTTCTCTCCATTTATTTTGATGTTTACTGTTGGCTTGCCATATATTGCTTTTATCATGTTTAGATATGTTCCTGTTATTCCTGTTCTCTCCAAGATCTTTATCATGAAGGGGTGTTGGATTTTGTCAAAGGCTTTTTCTGCATCTAGTGAGATGATCATGTAGTTATTCTTTTTCAGTTTGTCAATATGGTGGATTACGTTAATTGATTTTTCATATGTTGAACCATCCTTGCATCACTGGAATGAAGCCTACTTGATCATAGTGGATGTTTTTCTGAAGTGTTCTTGGATTCGATTCGCCAATATTTTGTTGAGTATTTTTGCATTGATGTTCATGAGGGATATTGGTCTGTAGTTCTCTTTTTAGTTATACTTTGTGTGGCCTGTATATCAAAGTGATTGTTGCTTTTTTTGAATTTCTGGTAGAATTCTGCAGTGAAGCCATCTGGCCCTGGGCTTTTTTTGGGTTAAAGGCTTTTGATGAGTGCTTCTATTTCATTTGGGGTTATAGGACAATTTAAACTGCTTATCTGTTCTTGGTTTAATTTTGGTAAGTGATATCTATCCAGGAAACTGTCCATTTCCTTTAGATTTTCGAGTTTTATGGAGTAAAGGTTTTCAAAGTATGACCTGATCATTCTCTAGATTTCCTCAGTGTCTGTTGTTGTATCCCCCTTTTCGTTTCTGATTTTGTTAATTAGCATGCTCTCTCTGTCTGCCTTTTGGTTAGTTTGGATAGAGGTTTATCTATTTTGTTGATCTTCTCAAAGAACCAAGTGTTTTTGTTTCATTGATTCTTTGTAATGTGTTCCTCGTTTTTATTTTATTGATTTCATTCCTCAGTTTGATTATTTCCTGGCTTCTACTCCTCCATGGTGAGTTTGCTTCTTTTTGCTCTAAATCTTTCAAATTTTCTGTCAATTCTCTCATGTGACTATTCTCCAGTTTCTTCACATGAGCATTTAGTTCTATGAACTTTCCTCTTAGCACTGCTTTCAAAGTGTCCCATAAGTTTGGGTATGTTGTGTCTACATTCTCATTAAATTCTGGGAAGTCTTTAATTTCTCTTTTTTTATTTCTTCCTTAACCCAGGAATAGTGTAATTGGATGTTATTCAATTTCCATGACTTTCTATGTTTTCTGGAATTTTTATTGCAGTTCAATTCTAGCTTTAAAGCATGGTGATCTGATAAGATACAGGGGGTTATTTCATTTCTTTTGTATATTTGGAGGTTTGCTTTGTTGCCAACTATGTGGTCAATTTTAGAGAAGGTGCCATGTAACGCTGAGAAGTAGGTTTATTCTTTTGTGTTTGGATGCAATGTTTTATAGATATCTGTTAAACCCAGTTCTGTCATAACTTCTGTTAGATCCTTTGTTTCTTTGTTAAATTTCTCCCTGATGGTCCTGTCTAGTTGTGAAAGTGGCATGTTGAAGTCTCCTACTATAAGTGTGTGTGTGTGGTTTTATGTGTGGTTTGAGCTTTAGCTTCTTTTACAAATGTGGGTGCCTTCGTATTTGGGGCATAGATGTTCAGGATTGAGACTTCATCTTGAAGGACTTTTCCTGTGATGAGTATGAAATGTCCTTCTTCATCCCTTTTGATTGATATTAGTTTGAAGTCTGATTTCTTAGATTTAGGATTGCTAATCCAGCTTGTTTCATGGATCCATTTGATTGGAAAATCTTTTCCCAACCCTTTACTCTGATGTAACACCTGTCTTTGAAGTTGAGGTGTGTTTCTGGTATACAGCAAAAGGATGGATTCAGTCTTCGTATCCATTTTGTTAGCCTGTATCGTTTTATGGGCAGGTTAAGACCATAGATATTGAGGGATATTAATGTCCATTGATTGTTATTGTTTGTTTTGGATTTATTGTTGGTGGTGTCATTGTGTGTGGATTTCGCCCTCCTGTTTCTTTTCATGTTTGGTAGAATTGGATTATCTATTGCCTATATTTTTTTGTGTGTAGTTATCTTCGTTGGGTTGGGTTTTCCTTCTAGAAATTTCTGCATTGCTGGATTTGTGGATATGTATTGTTTAAATCTGATTTTGTCATAGAATATCATGTTTTCTCCATCTACAGTGATGGGTTTTGCTGGGTACAGTAGTCTGGGTTTTCAAACCTGTGGCATGCTTTTCTTTAACTCAAGTACACATTAACAACAGTTACTGTGTGAATATGACCTGCGTTTGCTTGCAAGGTTTCCCAGCTCTGAGGCAATGGTTTGCTTCAAAGGACAGTGAGTGTGTAATGAAATGTGTACACAAAGGACTCTGTGCTTTGGATGAGGAACATGCTGTGCTAGATGAGAGAGGAGGAGTTTCTACTAAAATACAAACTTTTTAGACTAGGGATCTGTCTACTCTGCTGGAAGGGCAGTGCTGGAAGGACTGTGCTGTCTGAGTCATTTGATCTCTGATCACCCAGTAGGGAAGCTGCTAATATTTGTCGTACCATGGTGGCCCTAGCCAATGTGGGGTATGGGGGGGCAGTTATTAGCAGTCAGGTGTACTAGGGTCAGGTAATTTGTGGTTTCTTGTCATAGTTTCTTCTGCCTTTGCTAAAATGAGTTGTAAGAAGGACCACAAATTTTACCATGGTAGGTGAATGGTGTCAGAGCAGGTCTGTTGAGCTATCATTGCATTTATTTATATATTTAATTACTGTTTGCTTTTCAAGACATGGTTTCCCTGTGTAACCTTTGTGACTATCCTGGAACTCACCTCGAATATAAGTCTGGTGTGAACTCACAGAGATCTTACTGCATCTGCCTCCCAGGTGCTGTTATTAAAGGCATGTGCCAACACCACCACCACCCAGTAAGCTTTCAATTCTGTGGGAAATTGAACAGAACATGAGGCAGTTTGTAGTTCTGTTGGTACATATGTTGACCTGGGCAATGTCCTTTGTCTTCCATGTCTCCCAGTATGGATTTACTATGTAATAGGATACTCTGCAACCCTGGCATGGGGGGACAAAATTCTTGCAGTATCACTGTCCAGTGTTCACATGTGGGCACTACTTTTGGTTGTAGTGGGAAAACAGATTAGAACACAGGAGGTTTGTTACTATAAGTTCTGAATATTGCATTCCATTTTCATGTTTGTATTTAAAATACTGCAAATAATTTAGAAACGTGTAGAGAAAATGATGATGTGGATCATCTTTCATGCATTCATGATTAGAATGCTTGTAACTTGTTGGTGCAAATAAACACAATGTTTTGATTCAGGGAAGTTTAGTTCCAGGGGAGAAAAGAAGTTTCTGATGTGCAGAGATTTCTCAAGTGTTCATGGTGCTTTGCAGGGAGATTGGGCAGATTCCATGTTGTGTGCCATAGGCATTTCATTGTTTTTTTATTGAAATTAGAAACTAGTTTGTTTTGCATGTCAGTCACACTGTCCTCACCCTCTTCTCTCCTGCCCCTCACTGAGCCTGCATTCCATCCCCTTTCTGCCCCCCAGGGAATTGAGGCATTCCACAAGTGATCTTCAATTGTTTGTCATATAATTTGGTTCGTGGCCTAGGAGCAGCCGCGTGTCTCTTGGCTGAGAGAGTGTTGCTTTATGTGGAATGGGCTTTCAAAGTCAATTAATATACTAGGGATGAATTCTAATCCACTACCACAGGCCCCATAGATTTTCCAGGCCTCCTAAGTGACACCCATATTCAGGGGGTCTGGATCAGTCCTATGCTGGTTTCCCATCTTTCAATCTGTGGTCCATCAGCTCCCCCTTGTTCAGGTCAGCTGTTTCTGTGAATATCTCCCATTTGGTCTTGACCACTTTTCTCATCACATCTCCCTATCTGAAATTAGATTGCAGGAGTGTGGCTCAGTTTTTAGCTGTAGGTGTCTGCTTCTGCTTCTATCAGCCACTGGATGAAGGCTGTAGGATTCCATGTAAGGTAAATTCTTGCCCATTGCTCACAGTGTTATTTGGTGTCATTCTTGTAGACATCTGACATTTCCCTAGTGCCAGATTTCTCTTTAATTTTATAATGGCTCCATCTATTATGGGATATTTTTTCTTGCTCTCCTCTATTCTTCCCCTCACTCAATCTTCCTGTCCCCACAAGTCCTCCTCTCCCCTCCTCTTCTTCCCTTTTCATTCTCCTAACTCTTTCTCCCCTCCACCCATGATACCAATTTGCTCAGGAGATCTTGTCCCTTTCCCCATGTATGGCAAACCATATATATCTCCCTTAGGATTCTCCCTGTTTCCTAGCTTCTGTGGTGGTGTGAATTGTAGGCAGTTAATCCCCTTTCCATGCCTGAAACCCATATATAACAGAGCCCATACCATGTTTTTCTTTTTGTGATTGGGTTACCTCACTCAGGATGCTTTCTTCTACTTACATCCATTTGCCTGTGAATTTTTAGTTTCAGTTATTTCTCTGATGAGTACTACTCCATTGTTTAAATGTACCACATTTTCTCTACCCATTCTTCAGTTGATGGGCATCTAGGTAGAATCCAGGTGCCAGCTATTACAAATAATGTTGCTGTGAACATAGTTGAACAGATGTCCTGTTGTATGAATGTTCATCTTTTGCTTATATGCCTATGAGTGGAATTGCTGTATGTTGTGTTGGATTGATTCCAATTTTCCTGAGGAACTTCCTTACTCGTTTCCAAAGTGGTTGTACAACTTTGCACTTCCCCCAGCAGTGGAGGAATGCTATTTCTCCAATCCTCTCCAGCATAAACTGTCATTGGTGTTTTTGATTTTAGCCATTCTAACAAGAGCAATGTGCTACCTCAGAGTTGTTTTGATTTGCATTTTCCTGACTGCTAAGAATAAGCACTTGCTAAGCTCATTAAGTTTCTTTCAGCCATTTTATATTCCTCTATTAAGAAGTCACTATTTAATGCTGTATCCCACATTTTAAATGGATTTTTTGGTGTTTTGGTGACCAGTTTCTTGAGTTCTTTGTATATTTTGGAATTCAGCCCTCTGTCAAATATGGGGTTGGTGAATGTCTGTTCTACATTTTGTGGGCTGCCTTTTTTTTTGACTGTGTCCTTTGATTTACAGAAGCTTCTAAGTTTCATTTATTAAGTGTAGATTGCTGTGTCTGTGCAACTGGTGTTATTTTCAGGAAGCTGTCTACTCTACAAATTCTTCCTGGGTACCTCCTACTTTCTCTTATAAGATGGCCAGTGTGGATTGATTTATGTTGAGGTATTTCATCCGTTTGCACCTAAGTTTTGTGCATGGTAATGGATATGCATCTGTCTGCAGTCTTTTACATGTCAGCACCCAGTTATGCCACCTCTATTTACTGAAAATGGTTTCTGTTTTACATTGTTTAATTTTAGCTTCATTGTTCAGCATCAGGTTTTCATATGTATGTGGTTCCTGTCATGGTTTTCAATTTAATTCCATTCGTCTACCTGTCTTTTAAATTTAAATTTAAATTTTTTAATTATTTTACTATACTTTTTTGTGATTGAGCATCAGTGGGGTAGAATTTACCTGAAACAAAAGGAATTACAGAAAGATTTTGATCCATAGTAAGAGATCACCTCCATGATTGCAGAGAGCTCTAGTGCATGGTGTTTCTGTTTTTTGTAGAAATATCAGTTGCTTGAGGGTCAGAAACAACAGTTCAAATGTCATTTTGAGGTGATTTTGTGAAAATTGTGACGTCTGTGTGTATTTAATCTTTATATCCATAGAATTATAGGAAGCAGGGTAGCATTGGACAAGATCACCCTTTTCCTTTCCTACATTTTCTTTGGTCTTTTGTTTAAAAGTTGCCAATATTTTTCCTGCCTTATTTCTTAGGTTTTTCTCCCCAACTCCTTCTTTCTTTCAAAAATATTTTGTATATTTTTTGATTGCTGTCTCGTTGTGACAAGTATAGATGTCATATTAAGTGAATATGTGTATTGATTTTCTGTACTGTATATTGGTAACTTAGTTATACTCATTTTCTTAAAAATGTTGGACCTTCACCAATTTGTCTTCATAAAATATGTCATCAGTTCCTGAAGTTTTTGTTTTTTGCGCGAAGTTGCTGTGGAGAGGCAGTTTTATCTAAATTTATCATTTCAGGTAAATTTTGAATGCTGTGGAGAGACATTTGTCTTAAATACTTTCCTCTTCCTATTTCCTGTCATACTGGCATATCTGTGATTTCCATTTGTTGCTATCATTATGTTTGTGTCTTTGACATATAAGTGATTTATATGAGTAACACATTGGCTTTGGATTTTAAAACCTTCTTATATATTACTGTCTCTGTCTCCTAATTAGCCTCAGGTATCAACATGACAAATCCTAGGGTCACCTGAAGAAACACCAACTGACTGTGTTCTTAGATCAGAATATCTGATTCTGCCTGAAAAAGATTGTGTTGACTGTTGGTTAAAGTGTGAAGAAGACTTCAACTGAGTTGGCAATGTCTCTGGGCAAGTGGGCCTGGGCTGGTAAAGAAACCTAGCTGAATAAAATACAGTGACAAAGCAAATGAGAAAATAAAGAAACAATGGTTCCACATGTTTTCCTTTAGTGCCTAACCTGAGTTTCTCTCCTAAGCTCCCAAAAAGATAGACACTGACCTAAAGTTAACAACAAAATCAGTACATCTCTAGAGGAGCTTTTACTTTCATTCATGCTTTCTCAGAATACTTTAATGGGTTACTTCATTTCAACTTTCAAGGATTTTATCATCTTTTTAAATACCTTGAAATGTGATGGAAAATTTATGACTTGCTGTAGTACAATAGCTAGAATCTGGTACTGATTTATTACTCTGGTGGATGTTGGTAGTGATTTTATGCAGGTGTTCAGTTAGCTTGCTTTGAGGTGATTGTGGGTCTAGGTGCTGATTTCTCAGTTTTTCTTTGTTGGAAGGGTGTTTTTTTCCTTGGCTTCCATTTGCTTTCTGATTTTCTGATCTAAGGGCCTATGGTTGAACAGGGCTTCTCCCCCCAATTTGGGGGCTAGAAATCTTGTTGTAGGTGTGGTCTTTGTTCCAACAGGGAGCAAGTACTAGGATAATGGTTTGAGACTCCACCACCTGGCCCTACTCCTCTTTTAGACTGGATCAATCTAGTGTAGCCAAGGGTTGCCTAGAAATCACAGAGATCCACTTGCCTCTCCCTCCCAAGTGCAGGGTTTAAAGGCGTGCTCCACTATGACCTGGCATCTATGGCTAACTACTGCCTGGCTGCACACTCTGGTCTTCAGTCAAGGTTTTTATTTTTGTTTTATTTTGTTGTTTTTTGTTTTTGTTTGTTTTATTTAGACAGGGTTTTTCTGTGTGTCTTTGGAGCCTCATCTGGAACTTGCTTGAACTCAGAGATATCTACCTGCATCTATCTCATAAGTGCTGGGATTAAAGTCATGTGCCACCACCAAATGGCAAGACTCACTTGTTAATGCACAAACATAATACAACCACACTTGTAGAAACCATTTAAAGGCTCCACAAAGTTGTTGCCTTAAGGATCCTACTGAAGTGATGGGGAGCATCCTTCATTAATACATGATCAGAGTGCTTTTAAATTTATGACACCACCAGCTACAATGGCATGATTCAGGAAAGTTGAGTTCCAGGGGGAAAAGGAATTTCTGATCTGCAGAAGTTTCTCAGATGCCCATGGTGTTTAATGCGTGGATTGGGCAGAATCCACATCTTGGGTCTTCATATATGTGGCAGGAAGCAGATTTTCAATTATGCTTCTATATCATTTTCTGTGTAGGCATCAATTGGGTTGGATTTGCCTCAAACCACAAGGGGACATGAGAGTTTGCAGAAACATTGCAAGAGATTACCCCCATTTGAGGAGAGAGCTCTAGACCATGGGGCGGGGTGTCTCTGTTTGGAAGAAATGTGGATAGCTGGAGGTCCCAAAGCAGAACAGTATAATGGTCCATTTTACTTTTTTCTTGGGAGTTGTGAAGTCTGTATATTTAATCTCTAAACAAAGAGAAACATAGGTTACTAGGTAACACTGGTCAAGATCTCGGTTTACCTGGCTGAGTTTCCTGTGGTATTTTGAATTTATGTTGATTATATTGTCCTGCTTTTTTGTTGGCTTTTTATCTCAATCCCCTTTGTTCATTCCCAAATATTGTACACCTTCTCGATTGCTGTAGATTTATGTAAGTGTAGAAGTCTCATTTTGTCAAAGTGTGTACTTTTTTTGTAATCCTTTTGTGAATTTCTCTGTTTCCAATATGAATATAGCTTTAGAATGAGATTTCCTGTTATAAGGTGCCAGTGGATTGATTGCTGTGCTGTGAGTGCTACTGTAGGGGATTGTGAGGAGAATAGAGATGACCAAAGATGCCACAGCATGGTGAGCAAAGGGATGCTTTCCCAAGATGGGGAGGATGGAATGGGGAGGCATGGGAGGCCATGTGTCAGACCTTCCTGGATGCTGGGTGGGGACCTGCTGCCAAATTCAGTGTTCTGTGAAATCCCATGTAGTCCTGGCAAGTACTCAGATTATGGGGATGGCTGTTGAATACTCTACTCTGTGGGCTGCATCTGTGGAAAGTGTTTTAATCAGGGAGATTTGTGTAGAAACATCTGTGTAGTCAGCACTAAGTGCTTTTGGAAGTCATGTTGCTACACTTGGAGAGGCCTAGTTCTTCCAGTGTCTTCTAGAATTTCTGCAATTGACATTTAACATGTAGGTGTAAGATGCATTTGGAGTCAATTTTGTTCATGCTATAAATGCCGTTTTTTGTTGTTGTTTGTTTGTTTTTGACTAGGCCCATTTCCAATGGGCAGGAAGGAGAGAGCAGGGAGGTCTGTAATTATCTGTTTCGTTTGATTTCTGATATCTTAGTAGGTGGGCACTGCTAATATTCTAGGACCAGCTGGTTGTTCCTGGCCAATGAGGAACTCTGGTAAGACTTAGCAATCAGGAATACTGGTGGCAGGGATACTAGTAGTTCCTTTCCAGTTTTCTCCTTTCCTTCTGCTCTAGGGAGTTGTAAGGAAGAACACAGGTATACCATGGTGAGTGTAGGGTGTCCACAGAAGGTTTCCTGAGCTGGTATTTCTGCTGGAATATGTCTAGACCATGAGACAGACTGTGGTTCTATTGGTCAATGTGGTAACCTGGGCAGCAATCCTTGTCCTCTGAACCTCCCTGTATGTGTATTTCTTGGATTGTGGAGACTTTACAGCCCTGGCATGGGAGGATACGATGGTTGTAATATCACAGTCCAGTATGCATACTCAGGCACTGCTTTTGGTGTGCATTGGAAACACACCTGGGAAAACTGATAGAATGGTTTCTAGAATTTCTGAGTAATATTTCCACTTTCAGCTTTGTCTGATAAATATTTCAAATAATTTAGAAAATGGAAGAAAGTTAGTGATAAGAATTGTCTTTCAGCAATACATGATTAAAATGTTTTTAACTTTCTGCTACCACCAGCCACAATAGTGTGATTCAGTGCTGTTTAATTCCAGGGGATAAAAGTTGTTTCTGGTCTGCGGAGATTTTCCTGGTGTGCATGGTGTTGTTCAGAAAGTTAGGGCAGCATCCATATCATGGGCTATAATCCATGTGGCAGAAATCAGATTTTGAATTATTCTTCCTTGTTTTGGGATTGGGTCAGTTGGGCTGGGTTTACCTGAAACATTAGGAGGCACAGAGGTTGCAAAGCCATAGAAAGAAATCTCCTCCTTTTGCAGAGATAGCTTTAGAGCATGGGACTTCTGACTTTGGTAGTGAAAGAGTCAGAAACAACATATTAAAGGTCATTTGAGTCCATTTAACTGAAGTTTTGAAGTCTGTGTTTATTTAATCTCTATACACAAAGATCCATAAGTAGTTGGATAACTCTGTTAATGATCACACTTTTCCTGGTTATGCTACATTTTTTTCTTTTGATTAGTAGATGATTGACTATATTTTCTGGCCTCTGTTCTATGCTTTTGCTCTCTATCCTCTTTATTTTTTTTACAAATGTTGTACACATTTTGAATGTTATAACTTTGTGTTAAGTATATAAATCATATTGTATCAATATGTTTAGTATGTTTTTATAATCCCATTGAAATTTCTGTGGATTTCCAATGTGAATGTACCTTTTTAAAGATTTTTTAAAGTTTTTTTTTCGTGAATGCAGCTTTGTAATCAGTATTTTGTTATACATTGCTGTGCATTGTCATTGGACTTTATTCATTTTATACTATAAATTTACCATATACAACATCTAAACTAAGATGAATCATTTTCCCAAGGATCAATTAGTTACTTCTTTATTTAGTTAGTGTTTTTGTTCTTCTTGCTGCCAATGATGCTTATCGGATCCAACATATTATGAATGTTGGCAGGTGAGTCAGCTCATCTTCTGGGTGATGACCAGAATTCAGATAGCGGTACTCAAGCGGCTCATTGTTATTTACATTCCATATCATGTATACATGTAGAAAACTTTCTATCTCATTCACAAACATATGCAAAATACATCAATAAACTTGGTAAATCTTAATACCATCAATTTTATTACCATCCATTCTACTATTCTACACCACCGTTGCACTGTGACACTGGAGACTGTAGCACTAATTCTAATTTGTCTTAATTATGAAAACGTGGAATCAGATAGAGGGGATAATGGTGAAAGATCAGAGGAGGAGAGCATCCAGCCCTCATTCTTACCTCTACTGAATCCTTAGACCAGTGGGGCTATCCTGTACCTAGAAATCTGCAGTCTGAATACAATGAGCTTCTGTCCCCTCCCACCTTATCTTTCTATTTCCACCCAGTCACATTACCTATATCCAAGTCCCAAGCACTGGAGTAAAGGTTTGAGCCACCACCACCTAGCTATGTTTTTGTTTTCAAGTGGATAAATCTGCTGTAGCCCAGGGTGGCCTTGAAATCACAGAGGTCCACCTGTCTCTGTCTCCCAAGTGTTGGGATTTAAGGTGTGCTCCACCATTACCTGGCCTATATAGCTAACTACTGCCAAGCTCCACATTCTTGTTTTCAGGCAATCTTTGTTTTTCTGGTTTGTTTGGTTTTGTTTTTCTGTGGGTTTTTTGTTCAATTTTTTTTTTTTGGAGACAGGGTTCCTCTGTGTAGATTCGGAGACTGATCTGGAACTCATTCAAATTCACAGTGATTCTCCTGTCTCTGCCTCTGCCTCTGCCTCTCCCGTGCTGTGATTAAAGGCATGTGGCACCCCTACCTGTCAAGCTTCAATTGTTAAAGAAAAAAATACTATCACACTTGATGAAATTATTTACAGACTCCACAAAATTAAGCCCATATGGATCCTACTGAGGTGAGGGTTTTCCTCCTTTATTAATACATGGTCAGAATGCTGTTAACATTCTGCTATCTCCCACTCCAACAGCATGATTAAGGAAAGTTGAGTTCCAGGAAGAAAAGGAATTTGTGATCTGCAGGAGTGCATGGTGTTGGCTGGGTAGATAGTGCAGATTCCGCATGTTGTGTCATGATACATGTGGCAGGAAGTGGACCTTAAATTATTCTACATTATTTTATGTATGTGCATCAGTGGTCCTAAGTTTGCTCAAAACACACGAGAACATGAGAGTTTGCTGAACCTTAGCAAGAGATTACCCTCATTTTTGGATAGCTCTAGACAATGGATCCTCTCTGTTTTGAAGGAATATGAGTAGCAGGGAGGTCTGAAGCAGAATTTTAAGGTCATTTTGAGTTAATTATATGGGATTGTGAAGAATGTTTTTTATCTGAGGTGGAAGTCTGGATCAGGAACCATTTTTCTGTGTCTTTAAGCACACTGAAACACTATAGGGGGTGCTCTTATCACTCAGGCCTTATTAGCAAGTCAGACCCATAGGTGACTTACGTGTCACAAGTGCTGCAGGGCACTTCTGGCTGCTGGATTCAGGCTGAGCTTTGAAGAGAAACTGGCTCCATTGCTTTTGTATGCTGTTCTTTGAAAAATGACAAACTGGAAAACCACAACATAGTGAGGAAGGGGTTGCTGTTTCCAGATGGAGAGTAGCAGATGTTGAAGTACTGGAGCCAGTGTGGTGGGTATTCCCTGGAACTGTGTGGAAAGCTGCAGCCAGTCTTCCTGTCCTGTGATGTTCCATGCAGTCCTTGAAATGCCTTGCAACCAGAAGCATGCCTCTCAATAACTTTCCTCCCTGGAGTGAGTATGCTCTAAACATTGGGAAGAGGGAGTAGTGTGTAGAAACATTTTTGTAGTCAACTTCAACATGTTTTTGATGCACACATGGAAAGCAGGTTGTCAAACTTGAAGAGGTCTGGTTTCTTCATTACCATCTAGAGAGTTTCAGTACTTTGTGTTTCAGCTTTTTATTTTTTTATTTTATTTTTTGTTTTTGTAGACAGGGTTTCTCTGTGGCTTTGGAGGCTATCCTGTAACTAGATCTTGTAGACCAGTCTGGTCTGGAACTCACAGAGATCTGCCTGCCTCTGTCTCCCAAGTACTGGGATTAAAGTTATGTACAACCAATGCCTGGCTTTTGCATTTCAGCTTTACATGAAAGATCCATTTATTGTTATTTATGTATAGGTTGTAAAGGACATCTCCTGTGTTGGGTAGCACTCCACTACTAAGCTGTGATGTAGAAGAGTAAAATTGGTAGTAAAAGGATTTACCAATATTCAAGAGATAGTAAGCCTCACAAAGTAGAATTTAGCTGAGGGAAGGATACTTTTAAAACACAAAACATAAGTATATGATAACCAGGTCTGTTAGAAGTTATGATGCTAGGATAGATATTCTTTCACTAGCATTTTCTAGACATTTGGCTCCAAATAATTACAAATGAGCCACCCCTGATTTAAAACCAGCCACGAGACTAATTTTCATATCAAAGAATAGGACTGTAACAAGCTGCTCCAGGATCGATTAGAGGGTTAAAAGCAACCTTAAAGCAGGCTGTGCCATAATGTTCCAGTTTTCTTCTTGAGATAGGCAGAGTTCTACTATGTAGACAATAGGACACCAGGTGACATCTATTTGAAATGTAAAGCTTTGTTGTGTTATAGACATGTCCAATCAAGCAAGGCTTTAATTTAGGCCACAAGGCTGGGAGGGGGAACATTTTTGTGATAGCTAGTGACAGCCTCGCACTCAAAGCCTGAGGTATTGACAATAAAACAGTGAGTCTTGTCTAAAACCAGGAATTTGCTTGGGAAAACTGGTAATGTTACGGAGCAAAGCCTTTGTGGAGCTCTTGCTTCACATCTGGAGACAGGGGTGAGTGATTTTGAAATTTGTGTCTCTGCAGTTTTTTAAAAGGTCCAGGTCTGGAGTAGAAGCCAGAGCCAGGGACCCCTCTTCTGTGACTTTAAGCACACTCTATACCTTAAGGAAGTGCTCTTGTTACTCAAGCTTCCCTAGACAATCAGGGACACCAGGCCAACCTGCCAGTAACAAGTCTTAAAGGACATTTCCTGGAGCCATGCTGCAGGTTTGGTTGTACAGCATAACAGGTGCCAGTGGATTAATCGCTGTGCTGTGAGTTCTGCTCTAGGGACTTTTGATTGAGGATGTATGAGCCCAGAAGACACAACACGGTGATGCTATCCCAAGATGGGGAAGACTGAATGGGGAGGCATGGGAGACCATGTGTTAGGCCTTCTTGGAGGCTGGGTGGGAAACACCTGTCACATTCATTGTTCTGTGTGGGCCCCTTTGATCCTAGAAACTACCCAGAACATGGTGATGGCTGATGGATACTTAGCTCTGTGGGCTGCATCTGAGGAAAGCGTTTTGATCAGGGATATTTGTGTAGAAACATCTTTGTATTTATCACCAATGTCCTTTTGTCACATATGGAAGGAAACTGGCCAAACTTGGAGAGGCCTAGTTTCTCCAGTGTCTTCTAGAAGTTTTGCACTTCACATATAACATTTAGGTAAAAGATGCATGTGGAGTTAATTTTGTCCGTGTTGTAAATGGCATTGTTTTTTGAGACAGGGTTTCTCTGTGGTTTTGGAGACTGTCCTGGAACTAACTGTTGTAGACCAGGCTGGTCTCGACCTCACAAAGGTCTAACTCCCTCTGTCTCCCAAGTGCTGGGATTAAAGGCATTCACCACCACCACACAGCTTTTTCTTCCTTTTTTGTATTTATTTATTAGGTTTGTTTCTAGTCAGGGTTTCTCTGTAGCTTTGGAGGCTGTCCTGCAACTAGCACTTGTAGAGCAAGCTGTTATTGAACTCACAGAGATCTGCCTGCCTCTGCCTTCCAAATGCTGGCATTAAAGTTATACACCACCACTGCCTGGCTACTTTTCATTTTTTAAAGATTTACTTACTTATTATGTACACAGTGTTCTGCCTGCATGTATTCTGCAGGCCAGAAGTGGGCACCAGATTTCACTACAGGTGCTTATGAGCTACCATGTGGTTGCTGGGAATTGAAATCATGACATTTTGAAGAGCAGGCATGGCTCTTAACCATTGAGTCATCTCTTTTTGTTTTTATTTGAGACAGGATTTCTCTGGCTTTGGAGCCTTACCTGGAACTTGCTCTGTAGAACAAACTAGCCCCAAACTCATAGAGATATGCCTGGCTCTGCCTGCCAAGCCCTGGGATTAAAGGCCTGGGTCAGTAAAGACAGGAAAGGAGGGGAGGGAGGGAGAGGAGGAAGGGATGCGAGGGAGAGGAGGGAGCAAAGGGAGGCTGTGGATCACAAGCCTCCAATCTGTCCCCACACTTCATCTCCCACATGACGTTTTTCTAATTTGTTTTGATTTGGTCTGATTTGAATCCCTGCCCCCTCCCATAGTTTTATAGCTGTGTAGAAACTTTTCAGTTGTATCTAGGAGTACAAGGGGATGTTCCTATGGAGACCAGGAAAACAGCAGGGTCTGCAATCTGAGCCAGGGGCCAGTGCTATTGAAATGCATATCATTGCAGATCTAGAAAAGATTTTTTTCTTGTGTGGGTGGTACGGCCAGGAAGCACAATACTGTGTCTTTAAGCACACTCTAACCATGTGGGAGATGCTATTGTCACTCAAGTCTCACTTTCCAATCAGGCTTTCCATGTGACCTGCCTGTCAGAAGAGGTGCAGGGCTCTTCCTGTCACCCGCCTTCAGGCTTGACTTTGAACAGGAAACAGTGGTTTTCTGTGCTGTGGTTCAGTTGCTGCAGGGAGCTGTGCTGAGCTTCAGTGATCTGGGAAACCAGAAGATGGTGAGCTACGGGATATTGTCTGTATATGGGGAGAAGCAGAGAGTGAGGTGTGGCAGATAGTGTGGTGTGTCCTCCCTGTATCTCACTGGGAAACTGCAGCCAGATTCCCTGTTTGTGAAGTGCCATCCAGTCTCTGTGAATTATTTCACCTAGAGGGAGGCTTCTCAATAACGTTGTTCTGTGGTCTCCATCTGATCAGAAAATTGGGAGCAGGGAGCTGTCTGTGTGTAGAAGCACATTTCTAGTCAACTTCAACAATATTGATGTATATATGGAAAGCAGGTTTCCTAAGTCTGGCCTATTTTTCCATTAGCGTCTTAAAATTCAACACTTTGCATTCAACATTTACATGTAATACACATCTATATTTAACTGTGTTCAGGTTATTCCGAGCATCTCATGAGTTCGGTACCATTCCCCTGTGATGCCCTAATGTAAAAGAGTAGAATTGGTGACACCAATTATTTACCAATGCTTAGGAAATAGTATGTCTCCCTAAATAGAATTCAGGTGAGCAAGACTGTATCTGAAACACCCAAAAGTTCAGCACATGCTAACCAACCTATTTTGGATGCTAGGATACACATTTCTTCACCAGGATTTTCTAGACATTTGTCTACAAACTGTTAAAAGGAAGCCACCTCTGAAATATAACAAGCAAGGTGTCCCATTCCCATTTCAAGAACAAGCCTCTGAAAGCTGCTCATGGAGGCATTACAGGATTACAAAAAATCTCAAATCCTTGTGTCATAAAAATTCTAAGTTTTTTATTTATTTCTTGAGAAAAAACTTAATTTTGTCAGGGGAAAATGTGAGACCAGGTGACAATTATTTGAAAATATAACACAGTTGTGTTAAGATCTCAACTCATCAAGCAAGGTTTTAATTTAAGACCTCAGGCTGAGAGGACACAGTAACAGCTTGGGGTTTAGGGCTTGGGTACTTTCATTGGGGCCTGATGTTTTGAAAATAAACAGAGCTCCTTCTCTAAAATCTGCAGTATGTTTGGGAGAGCTGGTAATGGTCTGGGGTCAGAAACTTTTGGAAGTGTTGCTTCAAATCCTGAGAAGCAAACTCTTCCAAGCATATGGAGCTATTGTTGTCTGTCCTAAGGCCACTGTGTCTGAAGTAAGTAATGTTCTTGTGATACTCTGTTTCACTTGTGTGGCACTGTTTGACTAGTCTCTACCTGAATTTCTCCAATTATATGATACTTTGATGACTTCATATGATTCTCCCATATCCTTCCATCCTCCCACCCCATTTATATAGTCTACAGTGTGGTATTCTTCTCAAGAACCTTAGTTAATCTATGGCATATACTCTGCAATACCTTCCAAACTTAGCATTTATCTTTGGTACCTTCTACTTGTTCTCTCTTTCATATCCCCATGACCTTCAACTCCGGACACTGTCCCTGAAGAATGACCTGTTGTTTCAGTTCAAAGTTGTACTTAAGGAATATCCTGGCTGTGTGATTATATTTTACTTAACTACTAGTATCCACTTCTAAGGACTGGAATCTTTCTAATTTATGGTGTTTATCTTTAGAGGAAAGATATGAGAAACTTTCATCTGCTATAATGCAAGTCTCTAGTCTCTGGAATTTGGGGTCATAAAGCCTATTTCAAGTTTTCAAAATAATTTTTGAGATTGTAAATGCATCATGTTCACCTTGCATTTTCTGCCTCCAAGCTCTATCTATATTCCATTGTTTTCTAATCTGTGGCCTGCTTTTCTTTAACTCAGTTACACAGAGACAACAGTTACTGTGTGGATGTAACCTGTGTATGGTCTCAGAGTTTCCCAGCTCTGAGGCAATGGGTTTCCTGCACAGGTCATTGAATATTTAATGGAATGTGCCCACAAAGGACCCTGTGCTTTGGATGAAGAACAGGATGTGTTATGTGAGAGAAGAGGAGTTGTTACTAAAATACAAACCTTTTAGTCTAGGGTTCTGCCTATGCTGCTGTAAGGGCAGATCTGTAAGGAGTGTGCTTTCTGAGTCATTTGCTCTCTGAAGACCCAATAGGGAAGCCTCTAATAGGAGTCCTAGCAGCATGGCCCTTGCCAATGTGGGTGTTTAGGGGGCAGGTGTAAGCAGTCAGGAGTACTAGTGTCCGGGTAATTTGTGGGTTCTTCCATGGTTTCTTCTGCCTTTGCTAAAATGAGTCGTAGGAAAGATGATGAACCATGGTGGGTGAATGGTGATCAGAGAAGGTCTGTTGAGCTATCATTTTATTTATTTATTTATTCATTTATTTATTCATTTATTTATTGACTGCTTGTTTTCAAGATAGCATTTCCCTGTTTAATGGTCATGGCCTGCTGGGACTCACCATATAGAGCAGTCTGATCTTGAATTCAGAGAGATCTTACTGCATCTGCATCACAGCTGCTGTTATTAAAGGCATGTGCCACCACCACCACTATCACCCATTAAGCTTTCAATTCTGTTGGAAGTTGAACAGAACATGAGACAGTGTGTAGGTCTGTTGGTACATATGTTGACCTGGGCAATGGCTTTTGTCCTCCATGCCTCCCAGTATGTATTTACTGGCTAAGAGGAGATTGCAGCCCAGATATGGGGGATATAATTCTTGCATCATCACTGTCCAGTGTTCACATATGGACAGTTCTTCTGTTTGTAGTGGGAAGACAGATTAGAACTGAATGTCTGGTTTCTAGAAGTTCTTAATATTGCATTCCATTGTCAGGTTTGTATTAAAATATTGCAAAGTGTTTAGGAATTTGTAGAAAAATGGTGATGTGAATTGTCTTTCACAAATAAATGTTTAGAAAGCATTTTACTTGATGGTGCAACTAAACACAATGATGTGATTCAGGGAAGTTTAGTTCCAGGGGAGAAAAGGAGTTTCTGACATGTAGATTTTTCTCAATTGTGCATGGTGCTGTGTAGGTAGATTAGACAGATTCCATGTTATGTGCCATAGGCCATGAGAATGGGGAGCATTTCTTTCTTTTTAAATTTAAATTAGAAAATAGTGTGTTTTACACATCAATCACAGTTTCTTTCCCAACCTCCTCCATCCCCTTTCTGCTCCTCAGGGAAGGTGAGGCCTTCTACAAGTGATCTTCTAAGTCTGTCATATCATTTGGAGCATGGCCTAGAACCATCCCCATGTCTCTCAGCTGGCAAAGGGTTGCTTTATGTGGAATGGGCTCCTAAATTCCATTTGTACACTAGGTACAAATTCTAATCCACTACAGCCTGGATCAGTCCTATACTGGTTTCCCTGCTATTGGTCTGTGGTCCATGAGCCACCCCTTGTTCAGCTCAGCTGTTTCTCTGGATATCTCTTATCTGGCCTTGACCGCTTTGCTCATCATTGCTCCCTATCTGAAACTAGATTCCAGGAGTGTAGCTCAGTGTTTAGCTTTAGGTCTCTGCTTCTGCTTCCATCAGCTACTTGTTGAAGGCTCCAGGATGGCATATAAGTTAGTCATTGATCTCATTATCATAGAAGGCCATTTAAGGTAAATTCTTAACTATTGCTTACAGTGTTATTTGGTTTTATCCTTGTAGATCACTGGACATTTTTCTAGTGCCAGATTTCTCTTTAAATGTAATATGGCTCCATCTATTATGGGATATTTTTTCTTTCTCTCCTCTATTCTTCCCTTGTCTCAATCTTCTTGTTCCTCTAGTCCTCCTCTTCCCTCCTCTTCTTCCCTTTTCATTTTCCTAACTCTTTCTCCCCTCCCCTCACGGTCCCAGTTAGTTCAGGAGATCTTGTCCCTTTCCCCTTCTCTTTGAGTCCATGTATATCTCTCTTAGGATTCTCCTTGTTTCCTAGCTTCTCTGGTGGTTTGGATTGTAGGTTGTTAAGGTGTGAGAACCAATGGTGTGATCTGTGACTTCTATCTTGTTAAATTTAACCCTTTTAGCTAGCTAATATTAAAAAGTGTGTGAAATGGCTGAATGGATGAAGGTAGCTGCTCCCATGTCTTCCTACCTTACTTTGAATCTTTAGGACCTATGTTGGGGGTGAAAGCAAATTGACATATGAGGGTTGTCATCTGATCTACACACACACACACACACACACACACACACACACACACACACACACACACACACCACACACACCCACAAACACACACATGCACGCATGTGCATGCATAAACACAGATAAATAAATAAATGTTTAAGACATAAAATTAAGGGGTAAGCCTTAGTTAACCCTTCTATGTACATCAACTGAGTGGGTAATTTTTAATGAAGTGTCTAACTTCAGGAAAATTATATAAACATGCAATATTATTTAAAACTATCATAAAGATTTATGAATGTTATTATATACCCTCTATAATCAATGTTATCAGTAAAAATAAAAATGAACAAACACATACTCTTCAAAATTCTGTTTTGACTTGCAAAATCTGCTGTCTTTGAAGAGGGTAGTAGAACTGTAATTAACATACACAAATATGTTAACAAGCAGTTCATTGAACGTTTTCAGATAATATACAAGAAATCCAAAAAAGCTTGTGAAGTTGAGATTTTTTTCAGTGAGTATTGGAAATACACATATCACAAAATATTTCCAGTGAAAAATTATAGTAGCATCCAATAGGATTGGCTCCTCCATTGATATTTTACTGTAGTAGTAGCACAACATCATGACTCCTAATATTATGTATCTAAGGTCATAAGTAATACTGTAGCCATTATTTTTAAGGTCATTATTGATTAAAAAACAGGAAATTTAGAAGTCATTACTTTGTTGCAATTGAGACTGGAATAGAAATTTTCCTCAGAGATAACCTCAATTATCTTTATGTATGACAAGCTCAAATAAAATTAGCCATTGATTTTTGCTATGAGTGGAAACATAAATACAATACATTTTAACAGCGAAACTTAAATTTGTAGCAATATACAAAAATTTGTATCACTACACAAAGATTTTTTAAGCAAGAGTACAAACATACTAACAGTGTGTTGTAAGAGAAATTAACATAAATTTCTATTAATATACAAAACATTTGAAATTACTAATTGTTTTTAAGTTACATTAGATTCAATAATCTACCCTTTTATTTTATGATTCTTATATTTTCCTAAATATAAGTTATCCATGACCCATCAAATAATCAAAAGACTCCCACCCACCAAAATTTGGGAATGTGGGAGTCATGTTCTCCAGATGTTTCCTGCTGAAGCATCCTTAAGGGGTCACTGAGAAAATTTGAGATTAAGTTTAATTCCTACAATGAGTTTAGTTGATATATATGCCTGTCAACTTCAAGTGGTCTCACTTGCTATAACAATATCTATGTCAACCTGGAACAAATCCATAGCCTCTTGTTTTCTGTGGAAAAAAAAGCACAATCGCTACTTCAAAGCAGTTTTGATTGTCATTTGAAAAATATATTTTACTATATTAAAGTTAAGGCATTCATAAAGTATATAGACTCCTTTATTTCAACAATCCCTCTTTCAATTACATTTATATCTGCAGCTATTTAACAGTTTGTCTTTTAGCATTTTTAATGCCAAAGCAATCCTTAGATTGCTAAGCCACACATGGATCTTCATCATGCTCTCCCAGATATCAATTCCCTCTTAGGATTTCATGGGAGCAAAGTCTAAATCTCACAGAATAGTCATATATAGATGGAGAAGAACAACACACAACCTTCCTAGATTTCTAGCATTCGCATGATTATGCTCTGGCAATCATTGTGACTGAGGTTATCCTTGCTACTTAGTGTACTGGCTATTCAAAGGTAAACAGTAGTGAGAAATTCATTAAGGAAATATTTTTCAGCATTCTCATGCCTTACATTAAAATAGAGCATGTTGGGTAAAATTTACTTAAATGTTTAATCCTTTAGCTCTTTAGCTTTATAACTTTTGGTGAGGGAACCTCCCAGGTCCCAAATTGATACACAGTTGCATGTTATATACTGCAAGTCCTTTACTTGGCTCATTTGTAGCCAATTTTTCTCTAGTTAAATGATCCAATCTACCTTTCACCTCTTGACTTTTACCTTTCTCCATTTATGTATATCTTACTTTCCCTCCTACTTCATGATATGTTGTGTGGCTGGGTAGCTGGCCCTGTACTCTTCTTTTTCTTGAGCCTTCCTCCTTGCTTACAGATTTATCCTTCTGTGTACACTTTGTTCCTGATACCACAGCCTATCCTTTCTCCTGACTCACTATTGGATAAAAACCTCTTCATCAGAATATCAGCTGTTGTATTCAGGCAACGAGAAACAGCTTCATAAAATTAAACTAATACACCAGAAAAAAATTAACACATAGTTACTTCATTAAGCAAATTTTCTACAGCATAAAAGTAACACATTTTAAAATAAGATTCTACAGAAACACACATTTACAAAATGGTTAGTATTTTGCTTTAAATTGTGCACATGTATGTCATATTTTAGAATGCCATGAAGTATAAAGATGTACATATTGACTTCACTTGGGAAGAGTGGACTATGCTGGATACTTCTCAGAAGAATCTCTACAAAGATGTGATGCTGGAGACCTATGAGAACCTCAATGATATAGGTAAGAGTATATTTTCATTCCAATTTTAAACTAATAGGACAACTGTTCCTTGGTTATTGGTGCTTTTCTTTAATTTGATTGAGAAAAAAAAAGAATGTAATAAATAAAAGTTATAAAACTCACTGAGGACAGTAACATAATTTTTGCACATTTGCATATATTATTTGTCAGTAATACTCTATACATTTTCCTGCCCTATATTTTAGGATACTCTTGGGAAGACAATATTATTGAAGAACATTGTGCAAGTTCAAAAAGACATGACAGGTAATTTTCATTTACAAGCTCACAGAAATGTGTCTCTGAAGAAATTGAAATGTGCCCTGAAGTTTGAAACAGAAACAGCAGTGTATTTAAGCACAGCTTAATTTGCATTGATGATTATTAAATTCTCACAAGAACATAGAACTCCTTTTCAGGTAGTTTAACTGCATTTACAAGGCAATATTTTAAGAAAGAAGACAAGGAAATAAAGCATTGAGAGAAACTGCCACTTAAATCATTACACCACAAAAGCTATGCTGTAGTACCACTTATTTCACACTACATATGTTACTAAATATATAGACAAGATTGGATTGATAGTCATGTCTCCAAAACTTCCATTAAGCAAATACTCAC
>NW_023276922.1:0-10919 GCF_003668045.3 Cricetulus griseus | reverse complement strand
GCTAGGATAGATATTCTTTCACTAGCATTTTCTAGACATTTGGCTCCAAAAAATTACAAATGAGCCACCCCTGATTTAAAACCAGCCACGAACTAATTTTCATATCAAAGAATAGGACTGTAACAAGCTGCTCAAGGATCCATTAGAGGGTTAAAAGCAACCTTACAGCAGGCTGTGCCATAATGTTCCAGTTTTCTTCTTGAGATAGGCAGAGTTCTACTATGTAGACAATAGGACACCAGGTGACATCTATTTGAAATGTAAAGCTTTGTTGTGTTATAGACATGTCCAATCAAGCAAGGCTTTAATTTAGGCCACAAAGCTGGGAGGGGAAGCATTTTTGTTATAGCTAGTGACAGCCTTGGGCCTAGCTCTCAAAGCCTGAGGTATTGACAATAAAACAGAGAGTCTTGTCTAAAACCAGGAATTTGCTTGGGAAAACTGGTAATGTTATGGAGCAAAGCCTTTGTGGATCTGTTGCTTCACATCTGGAGACAGGGGTGAGTGATTTTGAAATTTGTGTCTCTGCAGTTTTTTAAAAGGTCCAGGTCTGGAGTAGAAGCCAGGGCCAGGGACCCCTCTTCTGTGACTTTAAGCACACTCTAACCCTTAAGGAAGTGCTCTTGTTACTCAAGCTTCCCTAGACAATCAGGGACACCAGGCCAACCTGCCAGTAACAAGTCTTAAAGGACATTTCCTGGAGCCATGCTGCAGGTTTGGTTGTACAGCAGAACAGGTGCCAGTGGATTAATTGCTGTGCTGTGAGTTCTGCTCTAGGGACTTTTGATTGAGGATGTATGAGCCCAGAAGGCACAACATGGTGATGATATCCCA
The DNA here is from genome assembly GCF_003668045.3 of Cricetulus griseus. Taxonomy (NCBI): domain Eukaryota; kingdom Metazoa; phylum Chordata; class Mammalia; order Rodentia; family Cricetidae; genus Cricetulus; species Cricetulus griseus. Next base: position 10,085 of record NW_023276922.1, on the reverse strand, counting down.
CGATGTGGAAGACTGAATGGGGAGGCATGGGAGACCATGTGTTAGGCCTTCTTGGAGGCTGGGTGGGAAACACCTGTCACATTCATTGTTCTGTGTGGGCCCCTTTGATCCTAGAAACTACCCAGAACATGGTGATGGCTGATGGATACTTAGCTCTGTGGGCTGCATCTGAGGAAAGCATTTTGATCAGGGATACTTGTGTAGAAACATCTTTGTACTCATCACCAATATCCTTTTGTGTCATATGGAAGGAAACTTGCCAAACTTGGAGAGGCCTAGTTTCTCCAGTGTCTTCTAGAAGTTTTGTACTTCACATTTAACATTTAGGTAAAAGATCTATGTGGAGTTAATTTTGTCCGTGTTGTAAATGGCATTGTTTTTTGAGACAGGGTTTCTCTGTGGTTTTGGAGACTGTCCTGGAACTAACTGTTGTAGACCAGGCTGGTCTCGACCTCACAGAGGTCCAACTCCCTCTGTCTCCCAAGTGCTGGGATTAAAGGCATTCACCACCACCACACAGCTTTTTCTTCCTTTTTTGTATTTATTTATTAGGTTTGTTTCTAGTCAGGGTTTCTCTGTAGCTTTGGAGGCTGTCCTGCAACTAGCACTTGTAGAGCAAGCTGTTATGAACTCACAGAGATCTGCCTGCCTCTGCCTTCCAAATGCTGGGATTAAAGGCATGCACCACCACTGCCTGGCTACTTTTCATTTTTTAAAGATTTACTTACTTATTATGTACACAGTGTTCTGCCTGCATGTATTCTGCAGGCCAGAAGTGGGCACCAGATTTCACTACAGGTGCTTATGAGCTACCATGTGGTTGCTGGGAATTGAACTCATGACATTTTGAAGAGCAGGCATGGCTCTTAACCATTGAGTCATCTCTTTTTGTTTTTATTTGAGACAGGATTTCTCTGGCTTTGGAGCCTTACCTGGAACTTGCTCTGTAGAACAAGCTAGCCCCAAACTCATAGAGATATGCCTGGCTCTGCCTGCCAAGCCCTGGGATTAAAGGCCTGGGTCAGTAAAGACAGGAAGGGAGGGGGAGAAGGGAGAGGAGGAAGGGATGGAAGGTAGAGGAGGGAGCAAAGGGAGGCTGTGGATCACAAGCCTCCAATCTGTCCCCATGCTTCATCTCCCACATGACGTTTTTCTAATTTGTTTTGATTTGGTCTGATTTGAATCCCTGCCTCCTCCCATAGTTTTATAGGTGTGTAGAAACTTTTCAGTTGTATCTAGGAGTACAAGGGGATGTTCCTATGGAGACCAGGAAAACAGCAGGGTCTGCAATCTGAGCCAGGGGCCAGTGCTATTGAAATGCATATCATTGCAGATCTAGAAAAGATTTTTTTCTTGTGTGGGTGGTACGGCCAGGAAGCACAATACTGTGTCTTTAAGCACACTCTAACCCTGTGGGAGATGCTATTGTCACTCAAGACTCACTTTCCAATCAGGCTTTCCATGTGACCTGCCTGTCAGAAGAGGTGCAGGGCTCTTCCTGTCACCTGCCTTCAGGCTTGACTTTGAACAGGAAACAGTGTTTTTTTGTACTGTGGTGTAGTTGTTGCTGCAGGGCACTGTGCTGGGCTTCAGTGATCTGGGAAACCAGAGATAGTGAGCTAGGGGATGCTGTCTGTATATGGGGAGAAGCAGACAGTGAGGTGTGGCAGATAGTGTGGTGGGTCCTCCCTGTATCTGGCTGGGAAACTGCAGCCAGATTCCCTGTTTGTGAAGTGCCATGCAGTCTCTGTGGATTATTTCACCTAGAGGGAGGTTTCTCAATAACGTTGTTCTGTGGTCTTCATCTGATCAGAAAATTGGGAGCAGGGAGCTGCCTGTGTTTAGGAGCACATTTCTAGTCAACTTCAACAATATTGATGTATATATGGAAAGCAGGTTTCCTAAGTCTGGCCTATTTTTCCATTGGCATCTTAAAATTCAACACTTTGCATTCAACATTTGCATGTAATACACATCTATAGTTAATTGTGTTCAGGTTATCCCGAGGCATCTCATGTGTTCGGTACCATTCCCCCGTGATGGTGATGCCCTAATGTAAAAGAGTAGAATTGGTGATACAAATGATTTACCAATGCTTAGGAAATATTATGTCTCCCTAAATAGAATTGAGCTGAGCAAGACTGTATCTGAAACACCCAAAAGTTCAGCACATGCTAACCAGCCTATTTTGGATGCTAAGATACACATTTCTCCACCAGAATTTTCTAGACATTTGTCTACAAACTGTTAAAAGGAAGCCACCCCTGAAGTATAACAAGTAAGGTGTCCCATCCCCATTTCAACAACAAGCCTCTGAAAGCTGCTCATGGAGGCATTACAGGATTACAAAAATCTCAAATCCTGGTGTCATAAAAATTCTAAGTTTTTATTTTTTTCTTGAGAAAAAACTTAATTTTGACAGGGGGAAAATGTGAGACCAGGTGACAATTATTTGAAAATATAACACAGTTGTGTTAAGATCTCACCTCATCAAGCAAGGCTTTAATTTAAGACCTCAGGCTGTGATGACTCAGTAACAGCTTGGGGTTTAGGTCTTGGGTGCTTTCACTGGGGCCAGATGTTTTGAAAATAAACAGAGCTCCTTCTCTAAAATCTGCAGTATGTTTGGGAGAGCTGGTAATGGTCTGGGGTCAGGAACTTTTGGAAGTGTTGCTTCAAATCCTGAAAGCAAACTCTTCCAAGCATATGGAGCTATTGTTGTCTGTCCTAAGGCCACTGTGTCTGAAGTAAGTAATGTTCTTGTGATACTCTGTTTCACTTGTGTGGCACTGTTTGACTAGTCTCTACCTGAATTTCTCCAATTATATGATACTTTGATGACTTCATATGATTCTCCCATATCCTTCCATCCTCCCACCCCATTTATATAGTCTACAGGATGCTATTCTTCTCAAGAAGCTTAGTTAATCTGGGGCATATACTCTGCAATACCTCCCAAACTTTGCAATTATCTTTGGTACCTTCTACTTGTTCTCTCTTTCATATCCCCATGACCTTCAACTCAGGACACTGTCCCTGAAGAATGAACTGTTGTTTCAGGTCAATGGTGTACTTAAGGAATATCTGGCTGTGTGATTGTATTTTACTTAATACTAGTATCTACTTCTAAGGACTGGAATCTTTCTAATTTATGGTGTTTATATTTAGAGTAAAGGTATGAGAAACTTTCATCTGCTATAATGCAGGTCTCTAGTCTCTGGAACTCAGGGTCATACAGCCTATTTCAAGTTTTCAAAATAATTTTTGAGATTGTAAATGCATCTTGTTCACCTTGCATTTTCTGCCTCCAAGCTCTATCTATATTCCATTGTTTTCTAATCTGTGGCCTGCTTTTCTTTAACTCAGTTACACAGAGACAACAGTTACTGTGTGGATGTAGCATGTGTATGGTCTCAGAGTTTCCCAGCTCTGAGGCAATGGGTTTCCTGCACAGGTCATTGAGTGTGTAATGGAATGTGCCCACAAAGGACCCTGTGCTTTGGATGAAGAACAGGATGTGTTATACGAGAGAAGAGGAGTTGCTGTACTAAAATACAGTCATTTGCTCTCTGAAGATCCAATAGGGAAGCCTCTAATAGGAGTCCTAGCAGCATGGCCCTTGCCAGTGTGGGTTTTTAGGGGGCAGGTGTTAGCAGTCAGGAGTACTAGTGTCTGGGTAATTTGTGGGTTCTTCCATGGTTTCTTCTGCCTTTGCTGAAATGAGTCATAGGAAAGATGATGAACTATACCATGGTGGGTGAATGGTGATCAGAGCAGGTCTGTTGAGCTATCATTTAATTAATTAATTTATTTATTGACTGCTTGTTTTTCAAGATAGCATTTCCCTGTTTAATGGTCATGGCCTACTGGGACTCACCATATAGAGCAGTCTGGTCTTGAATTCAGAGAGATCTTACTGCATCTGCATCACAGCTGCTGTTATTAAAGTCATGTGCCACCACCAACACCATCACCCATTAAGCTTTCCATTCTGTTGGAAGTTGAACAGAACATGAGACAGTGTGTAGGTCTGTTGGTACATATGCTGACCTGGGCAATGGCTTTTGTCCTCCATGCCTCCCAGTATGTATTTACTGGCTAAGAGGAGATTGCAGCCCAGGTATGGGGGATATAATTCTTGCAGCATCACTGTCCGGTGTTCACATATGGACAGTTCTTCTGTTTGTAGTGGGAAGACAGATTAGAACTGAATGTCTGGTTTCTAGAAATTCTGAATATTGCATTCTATTGTCAGGGTTGTATTAAAATATTGCAAAGTGTTTAGGAATTTTTAGAAAAATGGAGATGTGAATTGTCCTTCACAAATAAATGATTAGAATGCTTTTTACTTGGTGGTGCAACTAACTACAATGATGTGATTCAGTGAAGTTTAGTTCCAGGGGAGAAAAGGAGTTTCTGACGTGTAGATTTTTCTCAACTCTGCATGTTGCTGTGTAGGTAGAATAGACAGATTCCATATTATGTAGCATAGGCCATGAAAATGGGGAGCATTTCTTTCTTTTTAAATTTAAAATAGAAAATAGTTTATTTTACATATAAATCACAGTTTCTTTCCTGACCCCCTCCATCCCCGTTCTGCTCTTCAGGGAAGGTGAGGCCTTCCACAGTGATCTTCTAAGTCTGTCATATCATTTGGAGCATGGCCTAGAACCATCCACATGTCTCTCAGCTGAGAGAGTGTTGCTTTATATGGAATGGGCTCCTAAATTCCATTTGTACACTAGGTATAAATTCTAATCCACTACAGCCTGGATCCATCCTATACTGGTTTCCCAGCTATTAGTCTGTGGTCCATGAGCTCCCCCTTGTTCAGCTCAGCTGTTTCTGTGGATATCTCTTGTCTGGCCTTGACCCCTTTGCTCATCATTGCTCCCTATCTGAAACTAGATTCCAGGAGTGTAGCTCAGTGTTTAGCTTTAGGTGTCTGCTTCTGCTTCCATCAGCTACTCGATGAAGACTCCAGGATGGTATATAAGTTAGTCATTGATCTCATTATCATAGAAGGGCATTTAAGGTAAATTCTTGACTATTGCTTACAGTATTATGTGGTTTTATCCTTGTAGATCACTGGACATTTTTCTAGTGCCAGATTTCTCTTTAAATGTAATATGGCTCCATCTATTATGGGATATTTTTTCTTTCTCTCCTCGATTCTTCCCTTGTCTCAATCTTCTTGCTCCCTCTACTCCTCCTCTTCCCTCCTCTTCTTCCCTTTTCATTTTCCTAACTCTTTCTACCCTCCCCACATGGTCCCAGTTATTTCAGGAGATCATGTCCCTTTGCCTATCTCTTTGAGTCCATGTATATCTCTCTTAGGATTCTCCTTGTTTCCTAGCTTCTCTGGTGGTTTGGATTGTATGTTGTTAAGGTGTGAGAACCAGTGGTGTGATCTGTGACTTCTATCTTGTTAAATTTAACCATTTTAGCTAGCTAATATTAAAAAGTGTGTGAAATGGCTGCATGGATGAAGGTAGTTGCTCCCATGTCTTTCTACCTTACTTTGAATCTTTAGGAACTATGTTGGGGGTGAAAGCAAATTGACACCTGAGGGTTGTTATCTGATTTACACACACTACACACACACACACACACACACACAATCCACACACACAAACACACACATCACACACGACACACCAACACTCTCTCTCTCTCACACACACAAACACACACATGCACGCATGTGGACGCATAAACACAGATAAATAAATAAATGTTTAAGACATAAAATTAAGGGGTAAGAGTTAGTTAACCCTTCTATGTACATCAACTGAGTGGGTAATTTTTAATGCAGTGTCTAACTTCAGGAAAATGATATAAACATGCAACATTATTTAAAACTATCATATAGCTTTATGAATCTTATTTATGTATCCTCTATAATCAATGTTATCAATAATAATAAAATTGAACAAACACATACTCTTCAAAATTCTGGTTTGACTTGCAAATTCTGCTGTCTTTGAAGAGGGTAGTAGAACCGTAATTAACATACACAAATATGTTAACAAGCAGTTCATTGAACGAGTTCCGATCATATACAAGAAATCCAAAAAAGCCTGTGTAGTTGAGATTTTTTTCAGTGAGTATTGGAAATACACATATCACAAAATATTTCCAGTGAAAAATTATAGTAGCATCCAATAGGATGGCCTCCTCCATTAATATTTTACTGTAGTAGTAGCACGACATCATGACTCCTAATTTCATGTATCTAGGGTCATAAGTAATACAGTAGCCATTATTGTTAAGGTCATTATTGTTTGAAAAACAGGAAATTTAGAAATCATTACTTTGTTGCAATTGAGACTGGAATAGAAATTTTCCTCAGAGATAACCTCAATTATCTTTATTTATGAAAATCTCAAATAAAATTAGCCATTGATTTTTGCACTCAAAAACTATGAGTGGAAACATAAATACATTTTAACAGCGAAACTTAAATTTGTATCAATATACAAAAATTTCTATCACTACACAAAGATTTTTTAAGCAAGAGTACAAACATATTAACAGTGTGTTGTAAGAGAAATTAACATAAATTTCTATTAATATACAAAACATTTGAAATTACTGTCTTTAAGTTATATTATATTCAATAATCTACCCTTTTATTTTATGATTCCTATATTTTCCTAAATATAAGTTATCCATGACCCATCAAATAATCAAAAGACTCCCACCAACCAAAATTTGGGAATGTGGGAATCATGTTCTCCAGATATATCCTGCTGAAGGCATCCTTAAGGGGTGACAGAGAGAATTTGAGATTAAGTTTAATTCCTGCGATGAGCAACAGTAATTTTAGTTAATATATATGGCCTGTCAACTTCAAGTGGTGTCACTTGCTATAACAATATCTATGTCAACCTGGAGTAAATATATTGCCTCTTGTTTTCTGTGGAAACAAAACAGAATTGCTCCTCCAAAGCAGTTTTGATTTGACAAATATATTTTACTGTTTTAAAGTTAAGGCATTCATAAAGTATATAGACTCCTTTATTTCAACAATCCCTCTTTCAATTCCATTTACATCTGCAGCTATTTAACTGTTTGTCTTTTAGCCTTTTTACTGCCAAAGCAAACTTTAGATTGCTAAGCCACACATGGATCTTCATCATGCTCTCCCAGATGTCAATGCCCTCTTAGGATTTCATGGGAGCGAAGTCTAACTAACACTCACAGCATAGTCATATATAGATTAGAGAAGAACAACACACAACTTTTCTAGGACTCTAGCATTCTCATGATTGTGCTCTGGCAATCATTTTGACTGAGGTTATCTTTGCTACTTAGTATACCGGCTGTTCAAAGGTAAAAAGTGGGGAGAAATTCATTAAGGAAATATTTTTCAGCATTCTCAGGCCTTACATTAAAATATAGTATCATGTTGGGTAAAATTTACTTAAATGTTTTCCTCCTTTATCTCTTTAGATTTTTACCTTTTGGAGAGGGAACCTCCCAGATCTCAAATTGATGCACAGTTGCATGTTATATAATGCATGGCCTTTACTTGGCTCATTTGTAGCCAATTTTTCTCTAATTAAATGATCCAATCTACCTTTCGCCTCTTGACTTTTACCTTTCTCCATTTATGTGTATCTTACTCTCCTTCCTACTTCATGACATGTTGTGTGGCTGGGTAGCAGGCCTTATACTCTTCTTTTTCTTGAGCCTTCCTCCTTGCTTCCAGATTTATCCTTCTGTGTATACTTTGTTCCTGATACCACAGCCTATCCTTTCTCCTGACTCACTATTGGATAAAAACCTCTTCATCAGAATATCAGCTGTTGTATTCAGGCAAAGAAGAATAGCTTCATAAAATTAAACCAATACATCAGAAAAAAATTAACACATAGTTACTTCATTAAGCAAATTTTCTATAGCATAAAAGTAACACATTTTAAAATAAGGTTCTACAGAAACACACATTTACAATATGGTCAGTATTTTGCTTTAAGTTGCATACATGTATGTGATATTTTAGAATGCCATGAAGTATAAAGATGTGCATATTGACTTCACTTGGGAAGAGTGGACTATGCTGGATACTTCTCAGAAGAATCTCTACAAAGATGTGATGCTGGAGACCTATGAGAACCTCAATGATATAGGTAAGAGTATATTTTCCTTCCCATTTTAAAATAATAGGACAACTGTTCCTTGGTTATTGGTGCTCTTCTTTAATTTGATTGAGAAAGAAAAGAATGTAATAAATAAATCAAAGTTATAAAGCTCACTGAGGACAGTAACATATTTTTTGCACATTTGCCTATATTATTTCTCAATAATACTCTATACATTTTCTTGCCCTATATTTTAGGATACTCTTGGGAAGACAATATTATTGAAGAACATTCTGCAAGTTCAAAAAGGCATGACAGGTAACAAGCTCACAGAAATGTGTCTCTGAAAAAATTGAAATGTGTCCTGAAGTATGAAACAGAAACAGCAGTATATTTAAGCACAGCTTAATTTCCATTGATGATTACTAAATTCTCACAAGAACATAGAACTCAATTTCAGGTAGTTTAACTGCATTTTCAAGGCAGTATTTTAAGAAAGAAGACAAGGAAATAATGCATTGAGAGAAACTGCCACTTAAATCATTATACCACGAAAGCTTTGCTGTAGTACCATAAATCCACTTATTTCATACTAGCTATATAACTAAAGATATAGAAAAGATTGAAATGATAGTGATGTCTCCAGAACTTCCATTAAGCAAATAGTCCATAGAAAAGTTGGTTTTCCTCATGTACTTGCTGTGACAGGAGAAATTATTGTCAAGAGTCAAGGGGCAGTTATTGTAGGGAATGTGTAATCACAATAACATATATCTATAAGGAACAGAAAATCAAACTGAATTAAATTTGGAAGCCTCTTCTTTAAAATCTTTACATTATTAAGAATACCATGTACTACTCAGGATAAAAGCCATTTCAGCAAAGAGATATGTAGAACATGATATACCTCTCTTGTAGGATATTTAAAAGTCGTGTAGAAGTCCCCAGTTTGAGCATACTTGCTGAATTTGATTCAAGTGTACCAGTAATTTGTTTTCCATCTTCATTGATAGTACACCAAGCTCACTCTGTAGAAGAGCCCTATGACTCTATGACTGTGTAAATACTTCTCTTTGTTGTAGTTCATTAGTAAATGTATTATGTGTCACAGAGAAGGAAAAATTAAAACTACAAAAAGGATGATAAACTTCTGAATTTTTCAAGTTCTCCTCATTAAATGAAAAATCATCTGTAGCAAAAGGTTCTGAAAATGAGAACCATGTACTAAAGACTTATATATTCACAGCTATTTTCAAAGATACATGCAACCCTTAAAGAAGGGGAATAGAAGAATGTAAGCACAGTGATAAAACTATAATATCTGATTCGTCTTTGCAACTGAAATAAATTGTAATATTAATTTATACAGGTAACAATATTTGACATTGCATAGAATATGGTAAAGCATTTACATATGACCCTTTTCCTGGCAGGCATGAAAGAAGGCAAACTGGAGAGAATTGTTCTGTACACACACAATGTGATAAAGCCTTTGAAAATAACAGTTATCTCCAAAGTCATGAAAGAAAACACACTGGAAAGAAATATGAATGTAACCAATGTGGTAAAGCCTTTGCATATTACAATTATCTTCTTATTCATCAAAGAAGACATAGAGGGGAGAAAACCTACGAATGTAATCAATGTGATAAAGCCTTTTCTCATCACAGTACTCTTCATAGGCATAAAAGGACACATACTGGAGAGAAACGTTATGAATGCAATCAGTGTGGTAAAGCCTTTTCTCATCACAGTCATTTTCAAATGCATAAAAGAACACATACTGGAAAGAAACCTTATGAATGTAATCAGTGTGGTAAAGTCTTTTGTCACCACAGTAGTCTTCTAATGCATAAGAAGACACATACTGGAGAGAAACCCTATGAATGTAATCAGTGTGGGAAAGCCTTTACTCGGCACAGTAGTCTTCAAATGCATAAGAGGACACATACTGGAGAGAAACCCTATGAATGTAATCAGTGTGGTAAAGTCTTTTGT
>NW_023276921.1:47391-59453 GCF_003668045.3 Cricetulus griseus | reverse complement strand
TCACATGCACACATGGGAGTTGACAGGCCCTTTCAGGTTAACCCTACCTAACAACTTAAGTAACGCCCAGCCCACACAAAACACACACATAGAACCACTCACAAACATTCACAACCTCAGGCACAAATATCCTTGTACCCACAAGTAAGTATGCCATCTGACCCTCATCAAAGTACCTTCCTTTTGAAATACCACAAGTGGTCAAAATACAGAGAAGTGACTATGGAAAGCTAAATCCATTCTGATGAATGTGCAATTGTGTCATTTTGGGCACAGGTTAGCTCTGCCTCACAGTACTGGGGCTACATAAGCAAGAAAAAATTCACAACAGGAGTACACATGCATATGCAGACAGGGTCATTTCCACATGGAACACCACGTGAAGTGTTACTGCTCATCAATAACTGTGGAGACAGGGAGAATCAGTCTCCTCCAGGGATACGATACCACTTAGTTGTTCAGACCCCAGTGGACTGCTCTGCACACCCATACAAATGAACCAAACTTAATGGACTAAGTTGTTTAGAAATGCATGTGTCTGTGTATGAGCACTGACCCACACATATACATGCATTTAACTAATGAAAGGGTTCACGTTTGGGGCTTAATAAGGATAAGCTAAGGCACAAGATGGAAGTAAGGTGGAAGGAAAGATTAGACAAAGTGCAAGGAGTGGGAAATTTCCAAATCCTGAATAACCAAGTTATATATACACAAACACAGGGGAGGGAGAGAGGGAGAGGCAAAGGAGGAGAGGGACACGGCTGAAGAGGGCAAGGAGGTAGAAACAGAAGAGCCTGAGGGCAAGAGAGAGAAAGGAGGGTGATGGGTCCAGAAAGCAACCCTCACCGATAGTAAGAGCCCCCAGGCCCAGTACACACACAAGTTCATGATATCAAATCCTGATATATTTCCTATTTCCTTACAACCAAAGCGCTCTACACTGGGCTAGGTGTCATGTCCTAAGGTGTCCAAATCCTCATAGCCACAAACACCCCATGCAGCCTCTGGCATCCGGAACTGCTCAGAATCCCCTCTTCTATAGACAAAGACACACAAATCCACATACACATGGCAGCTGACAGGTTGTGTAAGGTTAACCCTAGCAAACAACTGCAGTTTCAATAATATCAATAAACACATATTCTCTCTCTCTCTCTCTCTCTCTCTCTCTCTCTCTCACACACACACACACACACACAGACACACACACAGACACACACACACACACACACACACACACACAGTCACTATCTCATACAGGGGCTTGTTTTCTCTGCCTGCTAGGTATAAACATGTGTGAAATACAAAAGAATCTCTCTCTCTGTCTCTGTGTGTCTCTGCCTATACTCTCTCTCTCCCTCTCTGTCTCCCTCTGTCTCTCTCTGTCTCTGTCTGTCTGTCTGTCTGTCTGTCTGTCTGTCTCTCTCTCTCTCTCTCTCTCTCTCTCTCTCTCTCCCTCCCTTGCTCTCTCTTTCACACACACACACACACACACACACACACACACAGAAAACCACACAAGGCTGTTCTCCTGGTCATCCAATATAATTGTCTATGAATATTCTCTCCCAACATATAGTAGGATTCAGCTCCTGCTAATTGTCACTTCACCTAGAGACAAGTGTGCCAGTACAAATGCATGGGGTGTGCCTAAGACTGAACTGGCACCCCTAAAATTGGGAGTCAGTGGAGAGGCCTGGGCAGTCTCTTGTTTTACTAGCAGTGGAACCAGTATTTATCTCCAGTGCATTCATGTGCTTGGGAGACCATTCGATATGGAGGGGTACACTTTAGTGCAATTATTTGGATGATTTTCCCCCTTGCCAATTACTTTCATACCCTCCTTCCATTTCTACCATCTCCTGTTATGGTCTTCCTTTCCTTCTTAAAAAAATAAAACACAAACCAAAAGAAAATCAACACAAGCAATCAATACTTATAAAATTCCCCTAAAAGAATATAAGCACAAACATCTACCACATATCTATTGAGCTGATTTAAGTGTTTGCCAATAATTCCAATACAGGTGTTGAATCAAGAAAAGTGGTTAAGATACCCAGTGAGAATACATTGGAGGACATTTATTCTTCCTTTGCCATCAAGATAAAATTGCAGTTGTGTCCTTGGTTAGTCCGGGAAACCTGTTTTTACTTCCCTTTTCATTGCTAGCACATCCATCTGGATTGAACCTTTGCATGGTTGTGTGTATTGCTGCAGCCTAGGTTAGTTAATGGGTTTATTTGTCCTGTTTTATCTGGCAAACACTCTTCCTTGGAATCAACTATTTCCTCTGGCTCCAAGAGTCTTTCTGTTTCCTCATCTCAATGGCTCCCTGAACCTTTAGGCATAATTTTCATGAGGCCATCCTGTTTAGATCTAAGGATTACAAAGTCTTACACTTTCTCCACATTGTTATGTTTCATATCCTCCGAGAGAGTTTGACTGGTATGGCTGTTTGAAATATTAATACCTCAGTATAGCAGTATGTCATCAAGAGTCCTTTTATCATCATGCTCCTTTAGCAGGGTAATCGTCGCAGGTTTTTCCCATGACAAGCCCATGACTTATCTGCTCATATTATTGGACACTTTAGCAGTGTCTTTTCTTGCTTCTATCTCCTGGAGAGGGCTTCAAAACCCATCCCAGAGTGTTTGGTTATTGAGAAACTAATCTATTATTGTTTCAGTCTATTTGGTCAAGTGGTCACTGTTGTCCTAGGGTTTGTAGCTGCGTGATAATGGTGATTGACCTCATCCTTCACTAAAATGCAGAATTCATTCCTGTGTCATGATTGAAAGTCAGGAGTGGTGAAGCTTCTAGGTATGTATACACCAGGTCAACTTCTCCATGTTGGCTGAGATACATTAGTCTTTCTTCAGCAATGAGGCCTAACAATAAGGTTGCATATTAGCAATAGTCTTAGCAGTATGGCTGAGTTTTGGAGGTTTTCCTGGGTAACACCCTCAACATTTAATTAGATAGAACCTGATCATGTCACTGAACCAACATTCTTTTCCTCAGTTTTTTTTTTTCTCAATGAATATTGAACTTTGTTTCACTTTATTGATCTGCTTGATCTTTTGTATGCTCTCTTTTCAGTTTTGGGAGGTTATACAAGGTTAGAAATTTACCATTTGCTCCAGCTTTCCATTTCATGCCAGTATACATTTTAACAATACATACAAAAGAAGAATTGGAGGAACCAGATTGATCAGGGCCAGCTCAGGAACATTGCACACGGAGAAATTAACTGGCACTCCTAGGTGCTCACAGAGATATGGGAGCCTGTAGACATCTTACCCAGGCCCTATGTACATATGTTCTTGCTAAGTAGCCTGAGGTCATTGTGGGTTTCCTAAGTGTGGAAGGCTGGTGGTCACTGATTCTTTGGCCTACTTATGCTACCCTTTTCCTCCTGCTGCTGCATTACCGAGTCATATAGTAGCATATTATTCCATGTTTGGTTGATGTTCCTGGGAAGCCTGTCCTTTTCTGAGGGGATATGTCAAGAGGGTAAATCTGGGGAAGACAGGAGAGCATCTGCGGGAGGGCAACGAGGGGAATATATGGTCAGTGTATAATATATGAGGAAAGAATAAAAAAATTCTAGGAAACGAGCAATTTGAGAGAAATGTGTAGACACCATTGGCTCCTAGACAGCCTTTTTATTATATCGCTATATAGAGAAGAAAGAAACCTTGGGACTTTATCATTATTTATTCTTACAGAGTTATTAGGAAACATTATACCTGTAATATCATCCCTCTAAGAAACAAGGTCAGATCAGATAAAAATAATAGAATAAAAATGTAAATTGCATAATCATGTATCAATTTATCTAATCTATTGAAAGAATAAAAACTTCAAAATAAGTTAGTTGTAAATATACATATGGTTTAACATACATGATGATAGCATAGATTTCTGAGACATGTTACATGAATTGAGTTTTATGACAGCAAATGACTATTATCTAATTCAGAATGATTTTCTACATTGTTTAAAACACACTTTTTGGTATGTTGACAAATATCATAACATTTTCAAAAATTATGTCAGAGTAAAATATCCAATTTGGGAACAGGAAAAATGTGTAAAGCGAATGGCTTTTAAGGTCTTACCATAGAATTTGATAATGGGATTTTTTCTTAAAAAACTGCCTTTCTTTCTCCATGGATAGGCAAACATCTGTTAAATTGTTTACCATGATCATGTCCAATCCCTCTGATTTATTTCTTCAGGAATGTTGATTTTCGGGTACTATTTGTACTCTATACTTTCATTAAGAAACTATTTCAAATATTTATGGTTGTATGGATTCCATAAGTTATTGAGGTTATTGAGAACTTAGTAGTGAACAAGAAAGAAAAGTTTATTAAAAAGAATGGTTATGAAGTAATTTTCTTGGCATAGGTTGGTTAATACACTTTTGTCTTCAGAAATGTTTGCCGAAGGGACATGATATTGTCTCCATATCAAAATGAAACCCCCAGTCACTTGCCAAAATAAATATTTGCAAATGATTCTTTACATTGCATCCATTTTTGGTGTAACAGCACCATACTTTGGCAATAGATTTAACCTGTGTATTTCTCCTACTTAATCACTTTTGGTAAGATGGTGTCTGTGTTGTTTGCCCTCTTCAATAATCAAGCTTCTATGTCTCTGCAATGTTCCTTATTTTCTATTGACTTAGATTCAGTTTTTAACTTCAGTATGGTTTCCAGATTTGTTTTGGATGAGGCATAGTTTAATAACATTTTTTGTGACCCCTTTATTCATAGTCATTTGGCCTCCGATCTGACACACTTTGTTACATAGAACCTGAAAGGTATAAAATTTCCCTAACACCTACTTCTCTTTGTTTTTCATCTGGTTTTCTCAGTTGGTGTTGACATGGATATTACCAATAAATTCACTAACAAGAGCAGTGAGAAGGTACAAATACAGCTGGACCTGAAGGCCAGTGCCTCTGAAGAGAAGACACTTTCAGATCACTATGTCATCCTGAGGAGCCTTGGCAAAGGGACCTTTGCTGAGGTGAAGCTTGCCTACCACCTTCACACAGAGGTGCAAGTTGCTGTCAAGGTCCTCCAAAATGGAACCAAAAATGACTTCAGCATCAAAACGGAAATCGACATGTATAAAACTTTGGACCACCCGTATGTTATCAAGCTGTTCCATATCATCAACACCAAAGAATACACCTATATAGTGTTGGAACATGCTGCTCGTGGAGATCTGGCGAGCTATATTGGGAGGGTGGGTCGTCTGCAGGAGGAGCAGGCCCAGCACATTTTTACCCAGCTTGTGTGTGCAGTTCACTACTGCCATGACAGTGGCATTGCGCACAGAGACATCAAGCTAGATAATATCCTGCTTGATGACAAAGGCAACATCAAGCTGTGCAACTTTGGCCTGGCCACCCGAGTCACCCCTGGCCAGGGTACCAAGGGCTTCTGTGGAACCCTGGAATATTGTGCTCCAGAGTTGTTCTCTGGCAAGGAATACGATGCAAAGGCAGTTGACATCTGGAGCATGGGAGTGGTTTTATATATATTGGTGACGGCATCCTTTCCCTTCAAAGCCAACACCTATTCAGAAATGAAGGAGGAGATGCTGGATCCCAAGTACCACCTCCCTAACACCCTTTGCAAAAACATAGCCAACATCATTGTGCAGTTGTTCACTGTGAAGCCTGAGCAGAGGCCCAAGATAGTTGACATTAGGCAGCACCAGTGGCTCAAGACGAAGCAAGAATTTGGGAAAATCACATCATCCTTAGAGGCACTCTGGAACAACCTGAATCCCAGCATTGTGGTGGCTATGGGGAGAATGGGCTACCATCCCAAGGACATTAGTGCTTGCTTACGTGAGAAGAAATTCAATAACATCATGGCCACATACCTAATTTTAAACCACAAGTCACCGTGGGACCAGTATAAATATGCTGCCAAATTCTTGCCGGCCCGTGTTCCTATGTCCCCAGCAGATGCTCTCACTAACTTTCCAACTCAGAGGGGACTGAGTGAGCTTGCTCTTTCCATCTTGCTGGAGGAACACCAGGTGCATGATGACAATCGATCAAGGAAGAAGAGGATGAGAAGCCTGAGCATGCCTGCCAGCTTGTGCTGCCAGCAGAAGGCAAACAAACATCCACCCCCAGCCCCCAAACTTGCTCCTAAGCATACTTATCTCAAGAGCAGATGTTTGGCACTGGATAGCATGATTTGCAATTCCTCATCCTCCAGATCCCTGTCTTCTGAGAGCACTTTTTCTGCATTCTTCTTGTCCTGTGAAACACCCCAGGAAGTGAACACCCCCAACAATATCTCAGATACTCAGAGGTCAGGAAGCTACAGGGAGGTCCCTCCCATTGTGAACACCACTGCCACATACGACATCCAGAGAGGTTCTCTTCAGACAACATCCAAGGACAGCTTTGGTGATGTCCCTCCCGAAGGCATACCTGAAATACAGAGATACTCCCTTCGGGCAACATCAAAGAAGAGCTTTGAAGATGTCCCTCCTGAAGGCATAGCTGAAATCCGGAGATCATCTGGTTGGGAAAAATCTAAGAACAGCTTTGAAGATGTCTCTTCTGAGGACACCACTGAAATCCAGATTTCATCCATTCAGGAAACATCCAAGAACAGCATTCACGATGTCCCTCCTGAAGACATTGATGAAATCCAGAGATCTTCTCTTCAGCAATCATCCTGGGAGAGCTTTGACAATGTCCTCCTTGAAGGCATACCTGAAATCCAGAGCTGTAACAGCTTTGATGATGTCCTATGTAAAGACACATATGAAATCCCAAGACCTTTCCTTCAGGAAACATTGAATAACATCTTTGACAATGTCCCTCCTGAAGAAATCCCTGAAATCCACAGACCTTTCCTTCCGGCTACCTCTAAGAACAGCTTGGAAGATGTTCCTCCTAGAAGTATAACTATAGCCTCTGAGAGCCGTCTGTCCCGAGGTTGGAAGTGGGTGAAGAAGACAATTGGAAATTGTCTGAGACAACTATGCTGCTGTGTGCCAGCCTCCAGAAGAAGCCATGTTTCTCAGAAGGAAGTGGAACCAGTGGAAGTGGAGAGCAGTGCAGTCCCACACGTGCAGCTCCCATGCACAGGGGTGCCCAAGAGGCACTCCTGTGTTTCTTAGTCTATATATTTTCCAAAGTCCTCTGCAAAAATCACAAATGACTTAGCTGAAGGTAGACAACAGAAGATGAGAAGCAGACGTTGCAGAGGCATCAAGAATTAATTAGTTAAAATAGGAAAGGATAAGAGGGGCTTAAAGTTTTGGGGGAAGAAAATTCCAAAGGCTATGGAAGAGTGTGCATGGAAGAAACCATTTTTAATGGATTTCCCTGAAGGAAATAAGAGTCAAGAATATAAACTACATATTTCAAAGTTCGTAAGACTGTCTTTTGCCTATGTCTCTCTCTTCTGAAGTGATAAGACTCTTTGAAGGTTGAGACATGGGATAGGAATTTCCCTGGTGTGACTGAGACAGCTGATTTTGGAGCCCTGCGGGTAGTTAAGATGGCAGATTGCTTACTAACCCAGGAGAGAAGTCCAGTACAGTAGGAGGTAAGCCATATTCTTCCACAGGATTCTCCATAGACACCATAGTTAGCAAGGGTAAGTCCCATGGATGGACTTCCATAGCATTCTTCTTAGAATCCAACATTGTGCCAAAATTTAACTCCAATCTGCCCCTAATTTAGACGTCCTGATGGGATAGTCTCCATGGATTCACCACAGCAATGCTTATTTTCTTTCTTTACCTTCAAGATGAGGTCCAAGGTAGATGTTTTGTCACACTGTGGGAGATGTGAGCCTCTCCCTAATCTGGCTCCTTTCTTTGCTGTCCTGTTTGCAGCCTACTTACATCCCTTTGGCCCTCTTTTCATAGGAGTCACAGTCCCCCTGCATGATGCTGTGTCATTTGACTATTGGTGAAGGACCCCTAACTGTGGGGCATCTGTCAGAAGCATACTTGTCTCCTAACAGGAATATGACATCAAACTGGAAGGAAATGGGTACCACTAAGGATGGAAAACAGGGATATGTCTCCACTCTGGAAGGTGGGTATTGCTTCCCTCTCTTGGAGCAGAGGAGAAACATGACTTAGTCCACAGTCTTGAAAATACTTTTCATTCAGATCCAACATCTGAGGTCAGACCTAGACAGAACCTATTGACCATAGAGTTGAGGAATTCTGCCAGACCTTGTACTTGTGTGTCCTCCTGTGAAAGTTGTCTTTCATGTTGTCATGGACACATTCCAGGCAGATCACTGCTGTCGGCAATGATAATTGGCCACTCAGAAGGGACTAAAGGGCAGGACTCATCTGTTGGCCCCATATGGCTAAAGGCAGCACTGAGGCCACCAATATAGACCTGTTGTATGACAGGTGTTTCTGTGACCTGGTCTACCCTTGACAAACATCTACAGACACATAATCATGAGGCTGCCAAAGCCAGCCTTATACAATTTAAAGGAAAATGGTCATTGAGTTCATGATGCAGGAGAGATAAAGACATAATGAGAGACAACACAGTCATTCATTGAGCGGAATCTTGGCATAACTTGTGGCAAGTATAGCATCTTTCCCCTCTCACACCATATCGCCTAAAGTTTATGGAGGAAGAGTGTGTGTAGAGCAGAGAGAGAGAGACAGACACACACACACAGAGAGAGAGAGAGAGAGAGAGAGAGAGAGAGAGAGAAAGAGAGAGCAATAATGGCAATATGTTATGCATCAATAGCAGCAACAGCTTTTTCAGTTCCTGCAGTCATTTGAACAAAATTGTAGAGACATCCAGCACACTCCATAAAAAACAAAAAACAAAAAAAAAACAAGAAAATAAACTAACAACAACAACAAAATAATGTAAAAAACAAAATCCTGGTAATCATGGCAGTTCTGTTACTCTTGTGGTACTAGACACCATTTTTTTTTAATTAGCTTCTCATTCATCATCTTAGAGGAAACCATTCTGAGCAAATGTACCATATTTTCTCTATCCATTCTTCAGTTGAGGGGCAAATCTAGGCTGCTTCCAGTTTCTGGCTATTACAAATAATGCTGCTATGAACATGTTTGAACATATGTCCTTGTTATATGAATGTGCATTTATTGGGTATATGCCTAGGAGTGGAATTGCTGGATGTTGTGTTAGACTGATTGCCATTTTCTTGAGGAGTCGCCATACTGATTTCCACGGTGGCTGTACAAGTTGGCACCCCATCAGAGTTTCAAAGTCATTTGCACACACCTGAAGAGATCACCGGACCCATACACACCAGGAAAGGAAGTGACACCAACTCTACTCACTGGAACAAGACACGGGAAGACGGCAATATAAGTGTTTTGTTTTTATCTTCACAGGAAATCTCATCTCCAGAAGCCAAAGGACACTGCATGGGTAGATCCTTAAGATGAGACGGTAACTATAACCATCAAACAAAAGGAATGTTCCATATCTTTAAATTACAGCTATCTCTCAGAGAACTCCATTTCTCTTTCTTTCCTAGTCCCTCTTCAATTAATCCAATGCTGGCTTTAGAGTTGGATTTGGCTCTCCTCCTCTAAATCCAAGTTCGTTGTTAAAATCAACTTGCGAGTTTCTGTATTATATTAAGAAGCCATTTGGTGTAATACAGAATAAGTGAAAAATTGGGGACTGTCATTTGTCTTTTCTTGGCTCTTTCTCTCAAAGTATACATTCGCTAATAATTGTTATTTTCCTTTTGTTGCCTTTCCTGGTATGCATATATATACAAGTAATTTTCTCTGTTTACATTTATGTTTGAGTGCCACACAGCAAATGAAGAACTGACAGACAGCAATCCCTGGATGCTCAGGAAAGAAAATGGGCCACATCTCCTCAAGTACACTGGATCCAACTTGCTTTGTTTCAACTGACACTCTGGACAGAACATCGGGGACTGACTTCAATCTACACCAGAACTTCAATCAAGATAATGACTTCAACCTGGACCTTCAATCAAGCATCTCCATAAGACATGGACTGGATATATCTCATTCAGGACTTTCACTAAACTAACATATTTTTTCCCTACAGGATCCCACTTTCTTCGTCCCAGTTCAGCAGGAAGTAGCTTGGAGAATACTGCGCCCCCTTTCCACACAGTTGACACCTAGTTAGGGTTACTTTTTTATTGTTTAAGTTTGGGTTTGCAAGGAGTTATTCAAGCTTGGACATCTCTTTCAGAGGAATTTAAAGTGACACTTTAAGGGGACACTGATCATGCATTTTGGGTGTGGTCAGTGTGAGTTAGCAAGGCTTTAAATATAAGAATTACAAGATTGCCACTCTCTCTGGGCCCTCTTTTGCCTGGTGGTACAGGACTTGCTTAGTGTGTGAGTACTTCCTAATAAACAATCTCGTTGTCAAACTAGATCTGACTGCATTGCGATCCCCATTGATTTCTGATGCACTTTACCTACCTGAAAACATAAATACACACACAAACAGACACACATACACACACACACACACAAATAAGTAAATCTATGCATCATTTTAGGCTATCCATCTTCTACACACAAATACCCCAAACACAAGTAGCCATAAAAGATCAGCTGTGTATGTACACACACACACACACACACACACACACACACACACACACAAACACACACACAAATGCTCACATGAAACATATCCGGACATCCTCTTAGCCTACCTGTCTTCTACAGACAAGTCCCCCACACTTAAGTAGGTGTCAAGACCAGCATGTAGGATTAAACACACAAATACACACACAAACACACACACATACACACACACAAATCTATTTTTCCTATTAGGAACCCTCTTTCCACAGACTGAATCCCACTTAATAACTAGCTGTCAAGACCAGCTATATAAGTATATAATACTATCTCTCTTTCTTTCTATCTCTCTCTATTTCTCTCTCTCTCCCTCACATGCACTAAAACATACACATATTTCTAAGTATTTTTAGGCATCCACTCTCCTACATACAATTCCCACACACAAACAAGAAAAAAGACCATCCATATAAACACACACACACACACACACAAAGACAAAGCAAGGAATCTTTTAGGCAACCACTTATCTACACACAAATCACACACACATAACTGTCTGTCTACACCAGCTATAAAAGTGTACACCTACAGACACACAAACATACACATATACACAACTTTGTATCCCTTTAGGCAATGCCTATTCTACAAAAAGATCAATGCATGTAACTAGCTGTCACAAACAACTTTATAATTAACCAAACACACACACACACACACACACACACACACACACACACACACACACACACACATATCTAAGTATCCTTTAGGCTCTACACTCATTTAGACAAATCCTACAAACAATACAAGGGGTCAAGTCCATATATATAAGTACACACAGACACAGACACACACACACACACACACACACACTTACGTATCATTTTTGGTATGCTCTCTCCTACAGACAAATACCCACCTGCTGTCAGGACTAGTTATATAAGTATATACATATATACACACACATGACTAAGTATACTTTTAGATACATTCTCTCATACATACATAACCAAAACACATAACCAGCTAGGTAACTATACGCCCATAACCCCCCACTCACACACCACAACCTGAAACCACTTTAGGCACCCCTTCTCCTACAGATACATATGTAAGTGTCAAAACCAGCTATATAAATAAACACACACACACACACACACACACACACACACACACACACACACACACTTAAGCATACACACACAAAAACAACGACCTAAGCACCCCCATCTCTAACAGAAAAATTCCCAAACAAAAGTAGGTGTCATTAACACCTATATAAATACACACAGGCACACACACACACACACACACACACACAACAACAACAACAACAACAACACACACACACAACAACACAAACACACACAGACACACACACACACACACACACACACACATATACTAACACTGATAGGTGTCCAGTTCTACTAGGTATACTGTGTGATCTGCCTAAGAGA
>NW_023276921.1:36846-46891 GCF_003668045.3 Cricetulus griseus | reverse complement strand
TAGGAGGGATTATGTGTTAGATCCTCACAAAACCATGCTTTTGTATGAGGCTTTGGCTACAGAAGTGGTGACCCATAGTAGGACCTGCAACTAGTTTCCTGTGTGTGATATTACTTTATAGAAGAGTATACCCAATACAAATTCAAGTAGTGTGTTGCGGGAAGTAGTTGTGGGTGAGTTTGAAGCTGGCAGACCACGTGAATATCCCTGGTTGGCGAGTTTTCCCTGCAGGGAGGAATTAACATGAAGAAGCAGATCTGTAACTTTAGGGCCTAGAGTTTCCTATGTGTATATCCTGAGCATTTTCTCTCTAGGGTGGGGGTATCTAGTAGTACTGATAAAGTCCCCATATTTGTGCATTTAACCATTTGATTGGATCAGGACTTATCTATAATGATCAGACACTTAGTCCTACATGTGTGATCTGTTTAGAAGGGAACAGAACCTGAAACACAGGCCTGAATTTGAGGCTTTAGATATATGGGAGGCGATACATAATACAACCCTACATTTATCCCTTTGTGTATGTGCATGCATGCACAAGGATATATGTTTGTATGTATGTTTGTATGTATGTATGTATGTATGTATGTATGCATGTATACCTAATGTTCTGCTGCCGATGAAGGGGTACCTTGCAGGATCTGACACCTTGCCATGCACATACATGGTTTGTGTTTGTGTGTGAGTGAACATATATATAAGTGGAGATTGTGCTATAGTGAAGATTGTCACTAGAGCAGGGGCACAGTATTACCTGACATACATATAAGCAACCACAAGCACACATGCATACAAAGCACACACACACAAACACATACACATTTACACACACACACACACACACACACACACACACACACACACACACATACACACACACGCACACACAGAAGCAGTGGTAACTTTTAGGTGACATTATGTGTCCCTTCCCTTACTGATATATCCCCTTAGTCAAACCTGTGTTTCATGTACTGAAAGGTAAATCCTCTCTTAAGCAGATCACACAGTATACCTAGTAGAACTTGACACCTATCAGTGTTAGTATATGTGTGTGTGTGTGTGTGTGTGTGTGTGTGTGTGTGTGTGTTTATTTATATAGCTGGTTTTGACACTTACATATGTATCTGTAGGAGAAGGGGTGCCTAAAGTGGTTTCAGGTTGTGGTGTGTGAGTGGGGGGTTATGGGCGTATAGTTACCTAGCTGGTTATGTGTTTTGGTTATGTATGTATGAGAGAATGTATCTAAAAGTATACTTAGTCATGTGTGTGTATATATGTATATACTTATATAACTAGTCCTGACAGCAGGTGGGTATTTGTCTGTAGGAGAGAGCATACCAAAAATGATACGTAGGTGTGTGTGTGTGTGTGTCTGTGTCTGTGTGTACTTATATATATGGACTTGACCCCTTGTATTGTTTGTAGGATTTGTCTAAATGAGTGTAGAGCCTAAAGGATACTTAGATATGTGTGTGTGTGTGTGTGTGTGTGTGTGTGTGTGTGTGTGTGTGTGTGTGTGTTTGGTTAATTATAAAGTTGTTTGTGACAGCTAGTTACATGCATTGATCTGTTTGTAGAATAGGCATTGCCTAAAGGGATACAAAGTTGTGTATATGTGTATGTTTGTGTGTCTGTAGGTGTACACTTTTATAGCTGGTGTAGACAGACAGTTATGTGTGTGTGATTTGTGTGTAGATAAGGGGTTGCCTAAAAGATTCCTTGCTTTGTCTTTGTGTGTGTGTGTGTGTGTGTTTATATGGATGGTCTTTTTTCTTTTTTGTGTGTGGGAATTGTATGTAGGAGAGTGGATGCCTAAAAATACTTAGAAATATGTGTATGTTTTAGTGCATGTGAGGGAGAGAGAGAAATAGAGAGAGATAGAAAGAAAGAGAGATAGTATTATATACTTATATAGCTGGTCTTGACAGCTAGTTATTAAGTGGGATTCAGTCTGTGGAAAGAGGGTTCCTAATAGGAAAAATAGATTTGTGTGTGTGTATGTGTGTGTGTTTGTGTGTGTGTTTGTGTGTTTAATCCTACATAGCTGGTCTTGACACCTACTTAAGTGTGGGGGACTTGTCTGTAGAAGACAGGTAGGCTAAGAGGATGTCCGGATATGTTTCATGTGAGCATTTGTGTGTGTGTTTGCGTGTGTTTGTTTGTGTGTGTGTGTGTGTGTGTGTGTGTGTGTGTGTGTGTGTGTGTGTGTGTGTAACATACTACAGCTGATCTTTATGGCTCTTTGTGTTTGGGGGGGTATTTGTGTGTATGAAGATTGGATAGCCTAAATGATGCAATAGATTTACTTATTTGTGTGTGTGTGGTGCCATGTGTGTCTGTTTTGTGTGTGTATTTATATGTTTTCAGGAAAAAAAAAAAAAAGAAAATAGGTAAAGTGCATCAGAATGCAGAAATGGGGATCTCAATGCAGTCAGATCTAGTTTGACAACGAGATTGTTTATTAGGAAGTACTCACACACTAAGCAAGTCCTGTACCACCAGGCAAAAGAGGGCCCAGAGAGAGTGGCAATCTTGTAATTCTTATATTTAAAGCCTTGCTAACTCACACTGACCACACCCATAATGCATGATCAGTGTCCCCTTAAAGTGTCACTTTAAATTCCTCTGAAAGAGATGTCCAAGCTTGAATAACTCCTTGCAAACCCAAACTTAAACAATAAAAAAGTAACTCTAACTAGGTGTCAACTGTGTGGAAAGGGGGCGCAGTATTCTCCAAGCTACTTCCTGCTGAACTGGGACGAAGAAAGTGGGATCCTGTAGGGAAAAAATATGTTAGTTTAGTGAAAGTCCTGAATGAGATATATCCAGTCCATGTCTTATGGAGATGCTTGATTGAAGGTCCAGGTTGAAGTCATTATCTTGATTGAAGTTCTGGTGTAGATTGAAGTCAGTCCCCGATGTTCTGTCCAGAGTGTCAGTTGAAACAAAGCAAGTTGGATCCAGTGTACTTGAGGAGATGTGGCCCATTTTCTTTCCTGGAGCATCCAGGGATTGCTGTCTGTCAGTTCTTCATTTGCTGTGTGGCACTCAAACATAAATGTAAACAGAGAAAATTACTTGTATATATATGCATACCAGGAAAGGCAACAAAAGGAAAATAACAATTATTAGCGAATGTATACTTTGAGAGAAAGAGCCAAGAAAAGACAAATGACAGTCCCCAATTTTTCACTTATTCTGTATTACACCAAATGGCTTCTTAATATAATACAGAAACTCGCAAGTTGATTTTAACAACGAACTTGGATTTAGAGGAGGAGAGCCAAATCCAACTCTAAAGCCAGCATTGGATTAATTGAAGAGGGACTAGGAAAGAAAGAGAAATGGAGTTCTCTGAGAGATAGCTGTAATTTAAAGATATGGAACATTCCTTTTGTTTGATGGTTATAGTTACCGTCTCATCTTAAGGATCTACCCATGCAGTGTCCTTTGGCTTCTGGAGATGAGATTTCCTGTGAAGATAAAAACAAAACACTTATATTGCCGTCTTCCCGTGTCTTGTTCCAGTGAGTAGAGTTGGTGTCACTTCCTTTCCTGGTGTGTATGGGTCCGGTGATCTCTTCAGGTGTGTGCAAATGACTTTGAAACTCTGATGGGGTGCCAACTTGTACAGCCACTGTGGAAATCAGTATGGCGACTCCTCAAGAAAATGGCAATCAGTCTAACACAACATCCAGCAATTCCACTCCTAGGCATATACCCAATAAATGCACATTCATATAACAAGGACATATGTTCAAACATGTTCATAGCAGCATTATTTGTAATAGCCAGAAACTGGAAGCAGCCTAGATGCCCCTCAACTGAAGAATGGATAGAGAAAATATGGTACATTTGCTCAGAATGGTTTCCTCTAAGATGATGAATGAGAAGCTAATTAAAAAAAAATGGTGTCTAGTACCACAAGAGTAACAGAACTGCCATGATTACCAGGATTTTGTTTTTTACATTATTTTGTTGTTGTTGTTAGTTTATTTTCTTGTTTTTTTTTGTTTTTTGTTTTTTATGGAGTGTGCTGGATGTCTCTACAATTTTGTTCAAATGACTGCAGGAACTGAAAAAGCTGTTGCTGCTATTGATGCATAACATATTGCCATTATTGCTCTCTCTCTCTCTCTCTCTCTCTCTCTCTCTCTCTCTCTCTCTCTCTCTGTGTCTGTCTCTCCTCTCTCTGCTCTACACACACTCTTCCTCCATAAACTTTAGGCGATATGGTGTGAGAGGGGAAAGATGCTATACTTGCCACAAGTTATGCCAAGATTCCGCTCAATGAATGACTGTGTTGTCTCTCATTATGTCTTTATCTCTCCTGCATCATGAACTCAATGACCATTTTCCTTTGAATTGTATAAGGCTGGCTTTGGCAGCCTCATGCTTATGTGTCTGTAGATGTTTGTCAAGGGTAGACCAGGTCACAGAAACACCTGTCATACAACAGGTCTATATTGGTGGCCTCAGTGCTGCCTTTAGCCATATGGGGCCAACAGATGAGTCCTGCCCTTTAGTCCCTTCTGAGTGGCCATTATCATTGCCGACAGCAGTGATCTGCCTGGAATGTGTCCATGACAACATGAAAGACAACTTTCACAGGAGGACACACAAGTACAAGGTCTGGCAGAATTCCTCAACTCTATGGTCAATAGGTTCTGTCTAGGTCTGACCTCAGATGTTGGATCTGAATGAAAAGTATTTTCAAGACTGTGGACTAAGTCATGTTTCTCCTCTGCTCCAAGAGAGGGAAGCAATACCCACCTTCCAGAGTGGAGACATATCCCTGTTTTCCATCCTTAGTGGTACCCATTTCCTTCCAGTTTGATGTCATATTCCTGTTAGGAGACAAGTATGCTTCTGACAGATGCCCCACAGTTAGGGGTCCTTCACCAATAGTCAAATGACACAGCATCATGCAGGGGGACTGTGACTCCTATGAAAAGAGGGCCAAAGGGATGTAAGTAGGCTGCAAACAGGACAGCAAAGAAAGGAGCCAGATTAGGGAGAGGCTCACCTCTCCCACAGTGTGACAAAACATCTACCTTGGACCTCATCTTGAAGGTAAAGAAAGAAAAGAAGCATTGCTGTGGTGAATCCATGGAGACTATCCCATCAGGACGTCTAAATTAGGGGCAGATTGGAGTTAAATTTTGGCACAATGTTGGATTCTAAGAAGAATGCTATGGAAGTCCATCCATGGGACTTACCCTTGCTAACTATGGTGTCTATGGAGAATCCTGTGGAAGAATATGGCTTACCTCCTACTGTACTGGACTTCTCTCCTGGGTTAGTAAGCAATCTGCCATCTTAACTACCCGCAGGGCTCCAAAATCAGCTGTCTCAGTCACACCAGGGAAATTCCTATCCCATGTCTCAACCTTCAAAGAGTCTTATCACTTCAGAAGAGAGAGACATAGGCAAAAGACAGTCTTACGAACTTTGAAATATGTAGTTTATATTCTTGACTCTTATTTCCTTCAGGGAAATCCATTTAAAATGGTTTCTTCCATGCACACTCTTCCATAGCCTTTGGAATTTTCTTCCCCCAAAAACTTTAAGCCCCTCTTATCCTTTCCTATTTTAACTAATTAATTCTTGATGCCTCTGCAACGTCTGCTTCTCATCTTCTGTTGTCTACCTTCAGCTAAGTCATTTGTGATTTTTGCAGAGGACTTTGGAAAATATATAGACTAAGAAACACAGGAGTGCCTCTTGGGCACCCCTGTGCATGGGAGCTGCACGTGTGGGACTGCACTGCTCTCCACTTCCACTGGTTCCACTTCCTTCTGAGAACCATGGCTTCTTCTGGAGGCTGGCACACAGCAGCATAGTTGTCTCAGACAATTTCCAATTGTCTTCTTCACCCACTTCCAACCTCGGGACAGACGGCTCTCAGAGGCTACAGTTATACTTCTAGGAGGAACATCTTCCAAGCTGTTCTTAGAGGTAGCCGGAAGGAAAGGTCTGTGGATTTCAGGGATTTCTTCAGGAGGGACATTGTCAAAGATGTTATTCAATGTTTCCTGAAGGAAAGGTCTTGGGATTTCATATGTGTCTTTACATAGGACATCATCAAAGCTGTTACAGCTCTGGATTTCAGGTATGCCTTCAAGGAGGACATTGTCAAAGCTCTCCCAGGATGATTGCTGAAGAGAAGATCTCTGGATTTCATCAATGTCTTCAGGAGGGACATCGTGAATGCTGTTCTTGGATGTTTCCTGAATGGATGAAATCTGGATTTCAGTGGTGTCCTCAGAAGAGACATCTTCAAAGCTGTTCTTAGATTTTTCCCAACCAGATGATCTCCGGATTTCAGCTATGCCTTCAGGAGGGACATCTTCAAAGCTCTTCTTTGATGTTGCCCGAAGGGAGTATCTCTGTATTTCAGGTATGCCTTCGGGAGGGACATCACCAAAGCTGTCCTTGGATGTTGTCTGAAGAGAACCTCTCTGGATGTCGTATGTGGCAGTGGTGTTCACAATGGGAGGGACCTCCCTGTAGCTTCCTGACCTCTGAGTATCTGAGATATTGTTGGGGGTGTTCACTTCCTGGGGTGTTTCACAGGACCAGAAGAATGCAGAAAAAGTGCTCTCAGAAGACAGGGATCTGGAGGATGAGGAATTGCAAATCATGCTATCCAGTGCCAAACATCTGCTCTTGAGATAAGTATGCTTAGGAGCAAGTTTGGGGGCTGGGGGTGGATGTTTGTTTGCCTTCTGCTGGCAGCACAAGCTGGCAGGCATGCTCAGGCTTCTCATCCTCTTCTTCCTTGATCGATTGTCATCATGCACCTGGTGTTCCTCCAGCAAGATGGAAAGAGCAAGCTCACTCAGTCCCCTCTGAGTTGGAAAGTTAGTGAGAGCATCTACTGGGGACATAGGAACACGGGCCGGCAAGAATTTGGCAGCATATTTATACTGGTCCCACGGTGACTTGTGGTTTAAAATTAGGTATGTGGCCATGATGTTATTGAATTTCTTCTCACGTAAGCAAGCACTAATGTCCTTGGGATGGTAGCCCATTCTCCCCATAGCCACCACAATGCTGGGATTCAGGTTGTTCCAGAGTGCCTCTAAGGATGATGTGATTTTCCCAAATTCTTGCTTCGTCTTGAGCCACTGGTGCTGCCTAATGTCAACTATCTTGGGCCTCTGCTCAGGCTTCACAGTGAACAACTGCACAAGGATGTTTGCTATGTTTTGGGAAAGGGTGTAAGGGAGGTGGTACTTGGGATCCAGCATCTCCTCCTTCATGTCTGAATAGGTGTTGGCTTTAAAGGGAAAGGATGCAGTCACCATTGTATATAAAACCACTCCCATGCTCCAGATGTCAACTGCCTTTGCATCGTATTCCTTGCCAGAGAACAACTCAGGAGCACAATATTCCAGGGTTCCGCAGAAGCCCTTGGTACCCTGGCCAGGGGTGACTCGGGTGGCCAGGCCAAAGTCGCACAGCTTGATGTTGCCTTTGTCATCAAGCAGGATATTATCTAGCTTGATGTCTCTGTGTGCAATGCCATGTCATGGCAGTAGTGAACTGCACACACAGCTGGGTAAAAATGTGCTGGGCCTGCTCCTCCTGCAGACGACCCACCCTCCCAATATAGCTCGCCAGATCTCCACGAGCAGCATGTTCCAACACTATATAGGTGTATTCTTTGGTGTTGATGATATGGAACAGCTTGATAACATACGGGTGGTCCAAAGTTTTATACATGTCGATTTCCGTTTTGATGCTGAAGTCATTTTTGGTTCCATTTTGGAGGACCTTGACAGCAACTTGCACCTCTGTGTGAAGGTGGTAGGCAAGCTTCACCTCAGCAAAGGTCCCTTTGCCAAGGCTCCTCAGGATGACATAGTGATCTGAAAGTGTCTCCTCTTCAGAGGCACTGGCCTTCAGGTCCAGCTCTATTTGCACTTTCTCACTGCTCTTGTTAGTGAATTTATTGGTAATATCCATGTCAACACCAACTGAGAAAACCAGATTAAAACAAAGAGAAGTAGGTGTTAGGGAAATTTTATACCTTTCAGGTTCTATGTGACAAAGTGTGTCAGATAGGAGGCCAATTGACTATGAACTAATGGGTCACAAAAAATAGGATTAAACTATGCCTCATCCAAAATAAATCTGGAAACCATACTGAAGTTGAGAACTGAATCTAAGTAAATAGAAAATAAGGAACATTGCAGAGACATAGAAGCTTGGTTATTGAAGAGGGCAAACAACACAGACACCACCTTTCCCAAAGTGATTAAGTAGGAGAAAAACACAGTTTCAATCTATTGCCAAAGTATGGTGCTGTTACACCAAAAATGGCTGCAATGTAAAGAATCATTTGGAAATATTTATTTTGGCAAGTGACTGGGGGTTTCATTTTGATATGGAGACTATATCAGGTCCCTTCTGCAAACATTTCTGAAGATAAAAATGTATTAACAATCCATGCAAATCAAATTACTTCATAACCATTCTTGTTAATAAACTTTTCTTTCTTGTTCACTACTAAGTTCTCAATAACCTCAATAACTTATGGAAATCATACAAACATAAATACTTGAAATACTTTCTTAATGAAAGTATAGAGTACAAATAGTACCCGAAAATCAACATTCCTGAAGAAATAAATCAGAGGGATTGGACATGATCATGGTAAACAATTTAACAGATATTTGCCTATCCTTGGAGAAAGAAAGGCAGTTTTTTAAGAAAAAAATCCCATTACCAAATTCTATGGTAAGCCCTTGAAAGCCGTGCGCTTTACATATTTTTCCTGGTCCCAAATTGGATATTTTCTGACATAATTTGGTGAAAATGATATCATATTTGTCAACATCCCAAAAAGTGGGCTTTAAACAATGTAGAATATCATTCTGAATTAGATAATAGTCATGTAACATTTCTCTGAAATCCATGATATCATCATGTATGTTAAACCATATGTATATTTACAACTTATTTTGAAGTTTTTATTATTTCAATAGATTAGATAATTTGATACATGATTATGTGATTTACATTTTTATTCTATTATTTTATCTGATCTGACATTGTTCCTTAAAGGGATGATATTACAGGTATAATGTTTCCTGATAACTCTGTAAGTATAAATGATGATAAAGTCCCAAGGTTTCTTTCTTCTCTATATAGTGATAGAATAAAAGGGTATCTAGGAGCCAATGGTGTCAACACATTTCTCTTTCAAATTGCTCATTTCCTAGTATTTTATTTATTCTTTCCTCATATATAATACACTGACCACATATTCCCCTCTTTGCCCTCCCGCAGAATCTCCCCTCTCTTCCTCAGATTTAGCCTCTTGACATATCCCCTCAGAAAAGGACAGGCTTCCCAGGAACATCAACCAAACATGGAATAAAATGCTACTATATGAATGGGTAATGCAGCAGCAGGAGGAAAAGGGTAGCATAAGTAGGCCCAAGAATCAGTGACCACCAGCCTTCCACACTTAGGAAACCCACAATGACCTCAGGCTACTTAGCAAGAACATATGTACATAGGGCCTGGGTAAGATGTCTACAGGCTCCCATATCTCTGTGAGCACCTAGGAGTGCCAGTTAATTTCTCTGTGTGCCATGTTCCTGACCTGGCCCTGATCAATCTGGTTCCTCCAATTCTCCTTTTGTATGTATTGTTAAAATGTATACTGGCATGAAATGGCAAGATGGAGCAAATAGTAAATTTCTAACCTTGTATAACCTCCCAAAACTGAAAAGAGAGCATACAAAAGATCAAGCAGATCAAGAAAGAGAAACAAATTTCAATATTCATTGAGAAAAACAAAATGAGGAAAAGAATGTTGGTTCAGTGACATGATCAAGTTCTATCTAATTAAATGTTGAAGATGTGCCTCAGGAAAACCTCCAAAACTCACCCATACTGCTAAGACTATTGCTCTTATGCAACCTTATTATTAGGCCTCATTGCTGAAGAAAGACTAATGTATCTCAGCCTACATGGAGAAGTTGAGCTGGTGTATACCTAGAAGCTTCACCCCTCCTGAATTTCAATC
>NW_023276921.1:16846-31846 GCF_003668045.3 Cricetulus griseus | reverse complement strand
TCTATGGGAGGGGATAATTAGCCAGAGCTGAATCCTGCTTGATGTGGGGTTTCAGATGTGCAATAGAAAATACCTGGTCGGAACAGACACAGCAAAATATTATATGAAGGTTTTAGTTACAGAAGAGGGGAGAGTTGATAGGACCCTCACTTGCTTGCCAGAATGGGGCTTTGGTTGAATGGAATGACATGTTGCAGTGACATCTGACACTTCATTCTGAATGTGTGCTTGTTGGTGTGTATGTGTGTGAGTGGTCCTACGTGTGTGTTTTGTGTGGGCTGGGTGTTAGTTTAATTGTTAGGTAGGGTTAACCTGAAAGGGCCTGTCAGCTCTCATGTGTGCATGTGTACATGTGTGTCAGAGACTATGGAAGAGGGTATTCTGAGCAATACCTGGCTACAAAGTCTGCATGTCGAGGTTGTGACTGTAAGAATGGGAACACCCAGAAGGACATCACAAGTAGGCCTGTGTAGAGGGATTTGTTTGTAAGGTGATGGGAAATGTACCAAGATGTGACATCGTGACCTGCTGTGAGTGTATGGGGTGGGGAGCTTTGACTATTGGTGATGAGCTACCTACTGGACCCAACACCCACCTTTATCTCTTGCTCTCAGTTTCTTCAGTTTCTACCTCCTTCCTCTCCCTCTCCTTCTCTTTCTCCCTCTCTCTCTCTCCGACTCACTCTCAACCTCCCTCTCCCTCTCCCTGAAGCTTCTGATCTATATCCCCTATGTTTGGGTGTATTTATTTTGGCTGTTCAGGATTTGGAACTCAGCAGGCCCTGATAGATATCTGTGTGCGTGTGTGTGTGTGTGTGTGTGTGTGTGTGTGTGTGTGTGTGTGGATTTGGCTGTAATAGAGGCTACAACTTGATGATTCTGATACTTACCCTTGTGTGGGTAAAGATTTTCATATTAAGGGGAAAACTGAGGACCTGATACCTAGCACATTGTCTTGTGTTTTGTTGCAGCGGCATAGAAGTCTTTGGCAGTTCTGTGCCTTTTTTGCAGGGACATCCCAGGAAGAACTCATCTCCCCACACTTCTCCTCTTCCAGGTTTGTGAAAATAAATGATTCCTGATGGTATGATTTGTTTTTGCACACTCTCTAGTCTGTCCTGATTTTAATGGTCATCAGGCAATATCTCTACAGTATAATGAGATTGATTACTACCTAAATGGAATAATAGAGTCTTCATCCAATAGATGATGGAAACGGAAGCAGAGATACACATCCAGGCACTGAACCGAACTCCTGGAATCCTGTTGTAGACATGGAGGAGTGATGAACAAAGTGGTCAAAACCATGCTGGGGAAACCCACAGAAACAGCTAGCCTGACAAGTTGGAGTTCAGAGAACCCAATTGACAGCTTGGGAACCAGCATATGACCAATTCAGGCAGCCTGAAGTTGGGTGTCCATCGGGGCCTTGGGAAGTCTATGGGACTTCTTGCAGTGGAAACAGTATTTATTCCTCGTGCTCAAATAGTCTTTGGGAGACCATTCAAAATGGAAGGATGCTCTTTCAATATAGATATATGGGGGAGGACCTAGGTCTTGTCCCAAATGATGTGACAGACTTAGATTAGCCCCCAATGGAAGCCTCATCTTCCCTGGGGTATGGATGGGGCTTTAGTGCTGGACATGGTAGGATGGGAGGGAGAGGACAGGCAGATTGGTTTGTAAAACAAGATTGTGTTTAATAAATAAAAATGTACTTTAAAATGGTTTCAATGATTAAATATCAAAAGGAATAAAAGCCGGCTATAATATATATTCATGTAAGTGTACTATCTGACTTTTAAAAAGAGTTGACCCTGATATTTCTCCAACTATTCAATAAGGGAGAATTAAAGACACACTTTCTGATATGTTCTACAAACGCTGAAGGACCCTTCTGCCAGACCTGTTGATATCAGTTTTCCTTCTGTGATACCATATGTAGAAAAAAAAAAATCACTGACATCCAACTCTCAGTTTACCTCTGACTCCCGGAAAGGTGTGTTGTGCACAGACAGATAAATAACTCTGAGCAAAATAAATAAACAGAAAATATTACCCTAACTGTAAAATAAATGGAGACTCTAAATCAACAGTTAATGCATCTGAACATGACAATTCTTATTGAAATCACTTGAAACATTCAGCAATTTCAACAGAACATAAACAAGGGCATGTTCATACATAAGGTGAGTTCATGACTGAACAACAAAAGGACAGATAATATAGGAAAAATTCCAGATGAACATATGAATATAAGGTTCCAGGCAATAGAGGCACAGGCTCTAATCCCAGCAATCTGAACGCAGAGGCAGGCAGATCTCTGTAAGTTCTAAGCCAGAATGGTTTACACAGTAAGTTCCACAGAAGGGCTCCAAAGCACACAGAGAAACCCTGTCACAATAAAATACACAAAACTAACAAACAAACCAAAAAATGTAGATATAGTGTAAAAAGCCCATGCCCTCAAGATTGTAATTAAGTTATTTTCCAGAAAACAGTTACAAATGAAGATAACTTTGTCATGAGTGACATGCAAGAATCAAAATGTAAATTTTGAGGGAACATGCCGGGAGGTGGTGATGTGTGCTTTTTCCCAATTCTTGGAAGGCAGAGGCAGACAGGTTTCCGTGTGTTTGAGCAAGGCCTGGTCTAAATAGCGAATGCCAGTACAAGCTTGAAGGCTTCAAAAAGAATCCCGGTCACAAATACCAAAATAAATAAATAAATAATAAATAAATAAATAAATAAATAAATAAATACAAACAGAAAGAAAAAAAAAGTGAGGGAATATTAGATTTGACACTGAGGTCAAGGAATAGAACAGCAGTCACCCTGGGATGGTCCACAATATTCTGAGAAGAGGTCTAGATCTCTCAGCATTCTGACTCTTTAGACAAAAAAGGAAGAGAACTGGGTGGTTTAAAATCAAGGCTCTGGTTCCTGATGAGTCAGCCAATAGGAACAATGTCCAGTGGCCCAATCCACACTCCAAAGTTTTATGACCAAGAGAGCATTCTGGGTCCCCTGAAAACAAAATAGTCCTGGAAGACGGCAGCCAATGAGGCTGTACCTGGTGCTGCTTCTATTGAACAGAAAATCCTCTTCCAAATTCGCGGCTTTGAGCACTGTCTGTGCACACTGCCTGGGGCACTGGTGTCAGCGAAGTGAACGCTCTGCCTTCACTTGCCAGACTGGCACCAACGGTCTCTTGACCAACCAGCTCGTGCAGCTTGTGCATCCTGAGCTGTAACCTGATTGGTGACAGGTACTGAA
This sequence comes from Cricetulus griseus, assembly GCF_003668045.3. Lineage (NCBI taxonomy): Eukaryota > Metazoa > Chordata > Mammalia > Rodentia > Cricetidae > Cricetulus > Cricetulus griseus. The sequence continues at coordinate 28,571 of NW_023276921.1, read as the reverse complement.
GTGAGCCAGTCAGATTCAGATGCCAATCCGGGCACCCTCATTGGTCAGGGGCAGTCACGTGACTTGAGGCTGCTCTAAGGAGACCTGTCAAATGCCTGCCATGTGGACAACAGATGGGGATCCTGTGACAGCCGGCTTAGAGAAGAAGGCTTTGCTTGTTCTGTGCCTTTTGTGCACAGCCCAGCCAGTAGGCATCTTTCTCTGCATACTACTTCCCTCCAGGATCTCATTGAAGTCCTGAAATTAGACTTGTTTTCTGAAGGTCTTTTGGTGTTTGAACAGTTTCTAGTCTGTTCTAAGTGAAATATCATCAGGCAATATCTGTGAAGTGGTGACTTGTGATCGCCCATAATTGGAACATCATCAGGACCTCATTAATTTCTGCCTTTAAAGTACTAATTGTCAGAAAGAATAAATCCAGTCTCTGAGTGAATCTCAAGACCATTAATGCATGCTGACCTTTCCGATGGAGCCCCATCTCTAGTTTAATACAAGTGCTTAGGTCTGTGTTCACCCGTTTATTTTTAAATACAAAAACTACAACATTAGCTAGTCATGGCTTAATTTGCCTACACTGATCATCAATACTCTGAAATTAATACAATACAAATCCTAACCAAACCAAAACATTATGTTCCTCATTAACTTTCTCCTTCCTCTCACTGTTTTTGTGGTGGGTCATTCTAATTCAAAAATTTCTGCTTCTCAGTTGTAGAAAATTGCAAAATTTATTCTATTTGTATGTTGTGTTATTCTTTAGGAGAATATTGTCTATCACTTGGTGAATTAGTCCTCAAAGTCCTGGGTGCAATTTTTACATTTCCCCAGTATTCCTGCCTAACCTGCAACCAGTTCTTGGAAGATTAGTTGTTTTTTTTGTGTTTTTTAAAAACTTCACACATAAATACTACATCTTGTCTCTCGTGCCAACTTCCTTCCTACTTGTGCCTCAGCTTATCCCATGTAAGCCGCAACTAGGAAAGGTTCCAAAAGGAGAAAGCACAGTCCCTTGAGTGGGCTGACAGGGAGGGACAGGCTGGTGGGAGAAGGCACAGGCCCAAGAAGGGGTTGGATCAGAGTGGGTGCTGAGGGGAAGCCACCAGGCAGAAGATGTGGAGGAGTTGGGATTAGGAAAGGGTCAGGTTCCCCATATGTTAGTGGAAACAATTTCTTTCTATCTGGTTTTGTCATGGAATATCTTGCTTTCTCCATTTACAGTGATTGAAAACTTTGCTGGCTATAGTACTCTGGGCTGGCATCTCAGTTCTCTCAGAGTTGGTAGAATATCTATCCAGGTCCTCTGGCTTTCTGAATTTCCATGGAGAAGTACGGTGCAATTCTGATAGGTTTGCCTTTATATGCTACTTGACATTTTTGTTTCCGATCTTAATAATCTTTCTGTATTCTGCACATCTGGTGTTTTAATCATTATGTGACAGGGGACTTTTTTTGTGGTCCACTCTATTTGGCGTTCTATTGCCTTCTTATACCTTCATAGGCATGTCTTTCCTTAGGTTGGGAAAGTTTTCTTCTATGATTTTGTTGAGTATGTTTTCTGCACCTTTGAGTTGTGTTTCTTCACCTTCCTCTATTCCTATTATCCTTAGGTTTGTTCTCTTCCTGGTGTCCCATATTTCCTGGATATGCTGTGATTAGGATTTGTTGGACTTAAGATTTGCTTTGCTTGATGAATTTGTTTCCTTAGTTTATCTTCTGCATCTGAGATTCTGTCTTCCATCTCTGGCATTCTGTTGGTTATGCTTGCATCTGTCGTTCCTGAATTTTTTTACCTAGGTTTTCTAATTCCTGCATTCCTTAAGTTTGTGTTTTCTTTATTGTCTGTATTTCAGTTTTCATGTCCTGAACTGTTTACTTCAGTGGTTTCATTTTTTTTTTTTTGGCTTTACTTGATTTCTTGCATCTTTTGTTTCATGTTTTCTTCCATTTCTCTAATGGATTTTGTGATTTTATCTCTTAGGGTCTCTATCATCTGCATAAAATTGTTTTTAAGATTGCTCTCTTCTGCTTCATCTGTTTTGGGATGTTCATGTCTTACCGGTGTAGTGTCCCTAGACCCTGTTGGTGTCATATTGGTTTTCCTGTTGTTGGATGCGTTCTTGTATTTTCATTTTCCATTTTCTTTTCCAGTCGATGCAGGTTGTGTCTCTTCCTTTCCTGGTGTGTATGGGGCCTGTGTTCTCTTTAGGAGGTTGTAATTGGCGCCGATACTCTGATGGGTCTTAATGTGGTTGTAGGCAGGTCTGTGGTACTCCAGACTCTCTCCAGGTGGGTGAGAGCAGGACTAGAGCACATATGTCAACATACTCTGTGTTGCTTTGTCCTGAGGGGTCAATTCAATCTGCCTGCTGATCCCTGAGGCAGGAGTTCCCAGAGTTAATGTGCTCAAAGACCCTAGAAGAAAGAAGTAGTTCAACTGCAGCTGGGATTCCATGAGGCTGTTTATTGCTTGTCCTGGGTGGTGGTAAATGAATTACAGACTGTACAAGAGCAAGAAGTACTCTTTTATTTTTAAACTCTACTATATGTTTCTATTTTTGTTTTAATTACCAAACTCTGTTCCCTCTCACTCCCTTTCTCCCAATCCCTTACATCCTGCCATCTCACTCCAAATAATCCCATTCCTAAGAGGTAAAGCCTCCCTTGGGGAGTCAACAAAGTCCAGTATATAATAGTGTTTAATTCCCGTAAATAAGGGAAGCAGATGAAGGGACCCAAACAAGCACCAGGTTTAGCTGCATGAGTTCAGTTGAAGAGAGGAAAGACAGGGAATAGGAACTCATGGACTCTGGACAGTAGCTGAGGAACCTATATGGGACCTAATAAGGCCCTTTGAATGTGTGTGACGGGTGTGGCTTAATCTGTCAGGAGCCTCTTGGCACTGGGAAAACAACACTCTTAACTATTTACCAGACCCTGCAGTCACAATGTTTTGCAGTTTTTCTCAAGCAAAGTGTTTTTGCCTTAATGGATTTGGTCATAAATTTAAAAGTTGTATGCAATAATAAAAGGAATTCTTGTTTCATATGGTGGCAAATAAATGTACAAACACAGGTACTGACATGGGTTCTCAGGGAAGGCGATATAATATAGATCAGAAACCTGTACGCTGTCATATTAAGCTTGGAGTTGCTTGGATGAGTGTCAGGATTCCTCAAATCCAAATGCTTGAGATACTTGATGTGTGTTATTAATTTCCATATTTATAATCACACATGGAATTATATTGTCCTGGATCTTGGTTTGTTTTCACCTGGTCGTCTATCCATTTTTAAACCTTCTCTTCTTCCATGCATGTTTACATCACGCACTTATAGCAAAGAAGTAGTTATAGAAAGAAGTAGTTCAACTGTTTTGGGATGTTCATGTCTTAGTGGTGTCGAGTCCCTAGACCCTGGTGGTGTCATATTGGTTTTCCTGTTGTTGGATGCGTTCTTGTATTTTCATTTTCCATTTTCTTGTTTCATATGGTGGCAAATAAATGTACAAACACAGGTACTAACATGGTTTCTCAGGGCACCAAAAATTTGAGGAGGATTCCAAATTGAATTGTGTGTGTGTGTTTGTGTGTGCGTGTGCATGTGTGTGTGTTTCCATGTATGTGTGTAAAATAGGGCTTTCGCCTGTCTTTGTGACACCTCACTGATCCTAACGCCTAGAGTTGTTTGTGGGGTATAATTTACATTGGGGATGCCTCTAACTCACCAGACTTGACAACCATAGGTGTGTATGGGGTATTAACTGTATGGGGCATACATTCCTGGAATTGACAGAAAGGTGAAAGTTCATTGAATATGTGCATAGGTCTGTTGGAATATGTGCACCTGAGTGTGCTTTTGGGTGTATGGCTATGTACCTGACATTTATGATAAGGCAGTGTGTAACTGGTAACCTAGTTGTGTTTAGGATCTTTGGGTATATGGGAAGCAATATCAAGCAGAACCTGACACCTAGCCCTGAGTAGACCGCTTTGACTATAATGCAGTATTAACAATGGTCCTGAAACAGAATGCTCTCTGTCTCTTGCTCTGTTTCTGTCTCTTGCTCTGTTTCTGTCTCTCTCTCTCTTTATCTATCTCTTTCTCTCTGTATCTCTGTGTGTATGTGTGTGTGTCTATCTGACTTTCATTCTTCTGTCTGTATCTCTGAATCTCTGCCCTCTCTTTGTTATCCTCTTTATGCTTGTGTATGTACATGCTTTGCTGTAGGGAGATGAACAACTAGTTATAGAAGCAGATAGAAGGTTGTATGTAAACAGGGTTTGGTTGATGTGTATGTGAATGGTTTCATATATGCATGGGTACCTAAGTGCATTTGAGTGTGTGCCTATGTACCTGGCATTTGGCTATAGGGAGGATTTATAGGAATAATAGTAAACTAGCTGTAGGTCCTATACATCTCCTGTTTTAGCTCTCATTCTTTAGATGTGAGTATAAAACATGGAGGAACAGATAGGGGAGCAGCTTCCTAGCGTTTGAATGGTTATCTGGATCTCTATGTGAAGGTTTTACTTTTGCTGTTGGGGATGTGGCACTCAGCAGGAGTTGAAACCTATCCCTGTATGCATTTGTGGGTTTTGCCATGTGTAGGAGGGATTATGTGGTAGATCCTCACAAAACCATGCTTTTGTATGAGGCTTTGGCTACAGAAGTGGTGACCCATAGTAGGACCTGCAACTAGTTTCCTGTGTGTGATATTACTTTATAGAGGAGTATAACCAATACAAATTAAAGTAGTGTGTTGCGGGAAGTAGTTGTGGGTGAGTTTGAAGCTGGCAGACCACGTGAATATCCCTGTTTGGCGACTTTTCCCTGCAGGGAGGAATTAACATGAAGAAGCAGATCTGTAACTTTAGGGCCTAGAGTTTCCTATGTGTATATACTGAGCATTTTCTCTCTAGGGTGGGGGTATCTAGTAGTATTGATAAAGTCCCCATATTTGTGCATTGAACCATTTGATTGGATCAGGACTTATCTATAATGATCAGACACTTAGTCCTACATGTGCGATCTGTTTAGAAGGGAACAGAACCTGAAACACAGGCCTGACTTTGAGGCTTTAGATATATGGGAGGCGATACATAATACAACCCTACATTTATCCCTTTGTGTATGTGCATGCATGCACAAAGATATATGTTTGTATGTATGTATGTATGTATGTATGTATGCATGTATACCTAATGTTCTGCTGCCGATGAAGGGGTACCTTGCAGGATCTGACACCTTGCCATGCACATACATGGCTTTGTGTTTGTGTGTGAGTGAACATATATATAAGTGTGGATTGTGCTATAGTGAAGATTGTCACTTGAGCTGGGGCACAGTATTACCTGACATACATACAAGCAACCACAAGCACACATGCACACAAAGCACACACACACAAGCACATACACATTTACATACACACATACACACACGCACACACAGAAGCACACATCGCACCCACACACACACCACATGACACACTGTCACACGCCACGACACAGAAGCAGTGTAACTTTAGGTGACATTATGTGTGCCTTCCCTACTGAATATCCCTTAGTCAACACCCGGTGTCATGTTACTGAAGTATAATCCTCCTCTTAATCAGATCACTAGCGCCCGATCCAGTATATCAGTAAACTGGATCAGCCTATCAGTGCTAGTAATAGGTGTGTGTGGTGTGTTGTGTGTGGAGGATGTGTTTTGTTGTGTGTGTGTCGTGTGTGGGTGTGTGTGTGTGTGTGGATGTGTGTGTGTGCCTGGTGTGATTTATATTAGGTGTTAATGGACACCGGTACTTTGTTTGGGAATTTTCTGTTAGAGTGGGGGGCTTGAGTCGTTGTTTTTTAGTGTGTTATGCTAAGTGGTGCTTGGTGCGTGTGTGTTGTGTGTGGTGTCGTGGTGTGTGTGTGTGTGGTGTTATCTTATACTAAAGGGCTGTTTTGAGGACAGGCACCGTACAATGTTGATGTGTAGGAAAGGGGTGGCCACTAAATGGTTTCAGGTTGTGGGTCGGTGTGTGGAGCGGCGGAGAGGTATGGGCATATAGTTACCTAGCTGGTTATGTGTTTTGGTTATGTATGTATGAGAGAATGTATATAAAAGTATACTTAGTCATGTGTGTGTATATATGTATATACTTATATAACTAGTCCTGACAGCAGGTGGGTATTTGTCTGTAGGAGAGAGCATACCAAAAATGATACGTAGGTGTGTGTGTGTGTGTGTGTGTGTGTGTGTGTGTACTTATATATATGGACTTGACCCCTTGTATTGTTTGTAGGATTTGTCTAAATGAGTGTAGAGCCTAAAGGATACTTAGATATGTGTGTTTGTGTGTGTGTGTGTGTGTGTGTGTGTGTGTGTGTGTGTTTGGTTAATTATAAAGTTGTTTGTGACAGCTAGTTACATGCATTGATCTTTTTGTAGAATAGGCATTGCCTAAAGGGATATAAAGTTGTGTATATGTGTATGTTTGTGTGTCTGTAGGTGTACACTTTTATAGCTGGTGTAGACAGACAGTTATGTGTGTGTGATTTGTGTGTAGATAAGGGTTTGCCTAAAAGATTCCTTGCTTTGTCTTTGTGTGTGTGTGTGTGTGTGTGTGTTTATATGGATGGTCTTTTTTCTTGTTTGTGTGTGGGAATTGTATGTAGGAGAGTGGATGGCTAAAAATACTTAGAAATATGTGTATGTTTTAGTGCATGTGAGGGAGAGAGAGAGAAATAGAGAGAGATAGAAAGAAAGAGAGATAGTATTATATACTTATATAGCTGGTCTTGACAGCTAGTTATTAAGTGGGATTCAATCTGTGGAAAGAGGTTTCCTAATAGGAAAAATAGATTTGTGTGTGTGTGTTTGTGTGTGTGTGTTTGTGTCGTTTCAAATGCCCTACAGTACGCAGCTTGCACACCCCGTGAACTATGGCGGGGACTTGCTCTGTGAAGACAGGTAGGCTTAAGAGAGTCCGGGGAGATGTGCAATGTGACGCTATTGTTTGTGTTTGCTTGACGTGTAGTTTGTTTTGTGTGTGTTGTGTGTGTGTGTGTGTGTGTGTGTGTGTGTGTGTGTGTGTGTGTGTACATACACAGCTGATCTTTATGGCTAATTGTGTTTGGGGTATTTGTGTGTAGAAGATGGATAGCCTAAAATGATGCATAGATTTACTTATTTGTGTGTGTGTGTGTGTATGTTTGTCTGTTTGTGTGTGTATTTATGTTTTCAGGTAGGTAAAGTGCATCAGAAATCAATGGGGATCGCAATGCAGTCAGATCTAGTTTGACAACGAGGTTGTTTATTAGGAAGTACTCACACACTAAGCAAGTCCTGTACCACCAGGCAAAAGAGGGCCCAGAGAGAGTGGCAATCTTGTAATTCTTATATTTAAAGCCTTGCTAACTCACACTGACCACACCCAAAATGCATGATCAGTGTCCCCTTAAAGTGTCACTTAAATTCCTCTGAAAGAGATGTCCAAGCTTGAATAACTCCTTGCAAACCCAAACTTAAACAATAAAAAAGTAACCCTAACTAGGTGTCAACTGTGTGGAAAGGGGGCGCAGTATTCTCCAAGCTACTTCCTGCTGAACTGGGACGAAGAAAGTGGGATCCTGTAGGGAAAAAATATGTTAGTTTAGTGAAAGTCCTGAATGAGATATATCCAGTCCATGTCTTATGGAGATGCTTGATTGAAGGTCCAGGTTGAAGTCATTATCTTGATTGAAGTTCTGGTGTTGATTGAAGTCAGTCCCCGACGTTCTGCCCAGAGTGTCAGTTGAAACAAAGCAAGTTGGATCCAGTGTACTTGAGGAGATGTGGCCCATTTTCTTTCCGGAGCATCCAGGGATTGCTGTCTGTCAGTTCTTCATTTGCTGTGTGGCACTCAAACATAAATGTAAACAGAGAAAATTACTTGTATATATATGCATACCAGGAAAGGCAACAAAAGGAAAATAACAATTATTAGCGAATGTATACTTTGAGAGAAAGAGCCAAGAAAAGACAAATGACAGTCCCCAATTTTTCTCTTATTCTGTATTACACCAAATGGCTTCTTAATATAATACAGAAACTCGCAAGTTGATTTTAACAACGAACTTGGATTTAGAGGAGGAGAGCCAAATCCAACTCTAAAGCCAGCATTGGATTAATTGAAGAGGGACTAGGAAAGAAAGAGAAATGGAGTTCTCTGAGAGATAGCTGTAATTTAAAGATATGGAACATTCCTTTTGTTTGATGGTTATAGTTACCGTCTCATCTTAAGGATCTACCCATGCAGTGTCCTTTGGCTTCTGGAGATGAGATTTCCTGTGAAGATAAAAACAAAACACTTATATTGCCGTCTTCCCGTGTCTTGTTCCAGTGAGTAGAGTTGGTGTCACTTCCTTTCCTGGTGTGTATGGGTCCGGTGATCTCTTCAGGTGTGTGCAAATGACTTTGAAACTCTGATGGGGTGCCAACTTGTACAGCCACTGTGGAAATCAGTATGGCGACTCCTCAAGAAAATGGCAATCAGTCTAACACAACATCCAGCAATTCCACTCCTAGGCATATACCCAATAAATGCACATTCATATAACAAGGACATATGTTCAAACATGTTCATAGCAGCATTATTTGTAATAGCCAGAAACTGGAAGCAGCCTAGATGCCCCTCAACTGAAGAATGGATAGAGAAAATATGGTACATTTACACAACGGAGTACTTCGCAACAGTGGAAAAAAAAATGGAATCTTGAAATTTGTAGGAAAATGGATAGAACTCGAAGAAACCATTCTGAGAGATGTAACTCAATCACAAAAAGACAAACATGATATGTACTCACTCATATATGGACCTCCTTTATGATACATAGTAGTGACTGTGCTTTATGAGACCTGTTTTAATGATGTTGCTCAGAATGGTTTCCTCTAAAATGATGAATGAGAAGCTAATTAAAAAAAAATGGTGTCTAGTACCACAAGAGTAACAGAACTGCCATGATTACCAGGATTTTGTTTTTTACATTATTTTGTTGTTGTTGTTAGTTTATTTTCTTGTTTTTTTTTTGTTTTTTGTTTTTTATGGAATGTGCTGGATGTCTCTACTATTTTGTTCAAATGACTGCAGGAACTGAAAAAGCTGTTGCTGCTATTGATGCATAACATATTGCCATTATTGCTCTCTCTCTCTCTCTCTCTCTCTCTCTCTCTCTCTCTCTCTCTCTGTGTCTGTCTCTCTCTCTCTGCTCTAAACACACTCTTCCTCCATAAACTTTAGGCGATATGGTGTGAGAGGGTAAAGATGCTATACTTGCCACAAGTTATGCCAAGATTCCGCTCAATGAATGACTGTGTTGTCTCTCATTATGTCTTTATCTCTCCTGCATCATGAAATCAATGACCATTTTCCTTTGAATTGTATAAGGCTGGCTTTGGCAGCCTCATGCTTATGTGTCTGTAGATGTTTGTCAAGGGTAGACCAGATCACAGAAACACCTGTCATACAACAGGTCTATATTGGTGACCTCAGTGCTGCCTTTAGCCATATGGGGCCAACAGATGAGTCCTGCCCTTCAGTCCCTTCTGAGTGGCCAATTATCATTGCTGACCGCAGTGATCTGCCTGGAATGTGTCCATGACAACATGAAAGACAACTTTCACAGGAGGACACAAAGGGAACAATGTCTGGCAGAATTCCTCAATTCTATGTTCAATAGGTTCTGTCTAGGTCTGACCTCATATGTTGGATCTGAATGAAAAGTATTTTCAAGACTGTGGACTAAGTCATGTTTCTCCTCTGCTCCAAGAGAGGGAAGCAATACCCAACTTCCAGAGTGGAGACATATCCCTGTTTTCCATCCTTAGTGGTACCCATTTCCTTCCAGTTTGATGTCATATTCCTGTTAGGAGACAAGTATGCTTCTGACAGATGCCCCACAGTTAGGGGTCCTTCACCAATAGTCAAATGACACAACATCATGCAGGGGGACTGTGACTCCTATGAAAAGAGGGCCAAAGGGATGTAAGTAGGCTGCAAACAGGACAGCAAAGAAAGGAGCCAGATTAGGGAGAGGCTCACATCTCCCACAGTGTGACAAAACATCTACCTTGGACCTCATCTTGAAGGTAAAGAAAGAAAATAAGCATTGCTGTGGTGAATCCATGCCGGGGAGGAGGCTATCCCATCAGCACTTCTAATTTAGGGGCAGATTGGAGTTGAATTTTGGCACAATGTTTCACTTTGAGAAAAATGCTATGGAAGTCCATCCATGGGACATACCCTTGCTAACTATGGTGTCTATGGAGAATCCTGTGGAAGAAGATGGCTTACCTCCTCCTGTGGTAGACTTTTCTCCTGGGTTAGTAGACAAACTGCCATCTTAACAACCTGCAGGGCTCCAACATTGGCTGTCTCAGTCACACCAGGAAAATTCCTATCCCATGTCTCAACCTTCATAGAGACTTATCACTTCAGAAGATAGAGACATAGGTAAAACACAGTCTTAAGAACTTTGAAATATGTAGTTCAGATTTTTGACACTTATTTCCTTCTGGGAAATCCATTTTCAAGTGTTTCTTCCCCTTACACTCTTCCATAGCCTTTGGAGTTTTCTTCCCCCAAATCTTTTAATTCCCCTCTTATACTTTCCTTTTTTAACTAATCAATTCTTGATGCCTCTGCAACCTCTGCTTCTCATCTTCTTTTGTCTACCTTCAGCTAAATCATTTGTGATTGTTGCAGAGGACTTTAGAAAATATATAGACTAAGAAACACAGGAGTGCATCCTGGGTACCCCATGGCACTGCATGTGTGTGACTGCATTACTCTCCACTTCCACTGTTTCCACTTCCTTCTGAGAAACATGGCTTCTTTTGGAGGCTGGCACACAGCAGCATAGTCGTCTCAGACAATTTTCAATTCTCTTCTTCATCCTCTTCCAACATCGGGTCAGACTGCTGTCAGAGGCTGAAGTTACACCTCTAGGAGGAACATCTTCAAAGCTGTTCTTAGAGGTAGCTGGAATGGAAGGTCTCTGGATTTCAGGGATTTCTTCAGGGGGGACATCATCAAAGATGTTATTGAATGTTTCCTGAAGGAAAGGTCTCGGGATTTCACATATATCGTTAGACAGGACAACATCAATGCTGTTACATCTCTGAATTTCAGGTATGCATTCAAAGAGGACATTGTCGAAGCTCTTCTGGGATGATGGCTGAAGAGAAGATCTCTGGATTTCATCAATTTCTTCAGGAGGGACATCGTGAAAGCTGTTTTTGGATGTTTCCTGAAGGGATGGTTTCTGGATTTTAGTTTTGTCTTCAGAATGATCATCTTCAAAGCTGGTCTCAGATTTTTCCCAACCAGATGATGCTCTCCGAATTTCAGGTATTCCTTCAGGAGAGACATCTTCAAAGCTCTTCTTTGATGTTGCCTGAAGGAAGTATGTCTGGATTTCAGGTATGCCATCTAGAAGGACATCACCAAAGCTGTTCTTGGATGTTGTCTGAAGAGAACCTCTCTGGATGTCGTATGTTGCAGTGGTGTTCACAATGTGAGGGACCTCCCTGTAGCTCCCTGAACTCTGAATGTCTGAGCTAATGTTGGGGGTGTTCATGTCCTGGGGTGTTTCACAGGACAAGAAGGATGCAGAAGACATGATCTCAGAGGACAGGTATCTTGAGGATGAGCAATTGCAAATCATGCTATCCAGTGCCAAACATCTGCTCTTGAGATAAGT
>NW_023276921.1:0-16346 GCF_003668045.3 Cricetulus griseus | reverse complement strand
ATGCACATATTCAATGAACTTTCACCTTTCTGTCAATTCCAGGAATGTATTCCCCATACAGTTAATACCCCATACACACCTATGGTTGTCAAGTCTGGTGAGTTAGAGGCATCCCCAATGTAAATTATACCCCACAAAAAACTCTAGGCGTTAGGATCAGTGAGGTGTCACAAAGACAGGCGAAAGCCCTATTTTACACACATACATGGAAACACACACACATGCACATGCACACACAAACACACACAAACAATTCAATTTGGAATCCTCCTCAAATTTTTGGTGCCCTGAGAAACCATGTTAGTACCTGTGTTTGTACATTTATTTGCCACCATATGAAACAAGAAAAAGGAAAATGAAAATACAAGAACACATCCAACAACAGGAAAACCAATATGACACCACCAGGGTCTAGGGACTCGACACCACTAAGACATGAACATCCCAAAACAGTTGAACTACTTCTTTCTATAACTACTTCTTTGCTATAAGTGTGTGATGTAAACATGCATGGAAGAAGAGAAGGTTTAAAAATGGATAGACGACCTGGTGAAAACAAACCAAGATCCAGGACAATATAATTCCATGTGTGATTATAAATATGGAAATTAATAACACACATCAAGTATCTCAAGCATTTGGATTTGAGGAATCCTGACACTCATCCAAGCAACTCCAAGCTTAATATGACAGCGTACAGGTTTCTGATCTATATTATATCGCCTTCCCTGAGAACCCATGTCAGTACCTGTGTTTGTACATTTATTTGCCACCATATGAAACAAGAATTCCTTTTATTATTGCATACAACTTTTAAATTTATGACCAAATCCATTAAGGCAAAAACACTTTGCTTGAGAAAAACTGCAAAACATTGTGACTGCAGGGTCTGGTAAATAGTTAAGAGTGTTGTTTTCCCAGTGCCAAGAGGCTCCTGACAGATTAAGCCACACCCGTCACACACATTCAAAGGGCCTTATTAGGTCCCATATAGGTTCCTCAGCTACTGTCCAGAGTCCATGAGTTCATATTCCCTGTTTTTCCTCTCTTCAACTGAACTCATGCAGCTAAACCTGGTGCTTGTTTGGGTCCCTTCATCTGCTTCCCTTATTTACGGGAATTAAACACTATTATATACTGGACTTTGTTGACTCCCCAAGAGAGGCTTTACCTCTTAGGAATGGGATTATTTGGGGTGAGATGGCAGGATGTAAGGGATTGGGAGAAAGGGAGTGAGAGGGAACAGAGTTTGGTAATTAAAACAAAAATAGAAACATATAGTAGAGTTTAAAAATAAAAGAGTACTTCTTGCTCTTGTAGAGTCTGTAATTCATTTACCACCACCCAGGACAAGCAATAAACAGCCTCATGGAATCCCAGCTCCAGTTGAACTACTTCTTTCTTCTAGGGTCTTTGAGCACATTAACTCTGGGAACTCCTGCCCCAGGGATCAGCAGGCAGATTGAATTGACCCCTCAGGACCAAGCAACCCAGAGTATGTTGACATATGTGCTCTAGTCCTGCTCTCACCCACCTGGAGAGAGTCTGGAGTACCACAGACCTGCCTACAACCACATTAAGACCCATCAGAGTATCGGCGCCAATTACAACCTCCTAAAGAGAACACAGGCCCCATACACACCAGGAAAGGAAGAGACACAACCTGCATCGACTGGAAAAGAAAATGGAAAATGAAAATACAATTACGCATCCAACAACAGGAAAACCAATATGACACCACCAGGGTCTAGGGACACTACACCAGTAAGACATGAACATCCCAAAACAGATGAAGCAGAAGAGAGCAATCTTAAAAACAATTTTATGCAGATGATAGAGACCCTAAGAGATAAAATCACAAAATCCATTAGAGAAATGGAAGAAAACATGAAACAAAAGATGCAAGAAATCAAGTAAAGCCAAAAAAAAAATGAAACCACTGAAGTAAACAGTTCAGGACATGAAAACTGAAATACAGACAATAAAGAAAACACAAACTTAAGGAATGCAGGAATTAGAAAACCTAGGTAAAAAAATTCAGGAACGACAGATGCAAGCATAACCAACAGAATGCCAGAGATGGAAGACAGAATCTCAGATGCAGAAGATAAACTAAAGGAAACAAATTCATCAAGCAAAGCAAATCTTAAGTCCAACAAATCCTAATCACAGCATATCCAGGAAATATGGGACACCAGGAAAAGAACAAACCTAAGGATAATAGGAATAGAGGAAGGTGAAGAAACACAACTCAAAGGTGCAGAAAACATACTCAACAAAATCATAGAAGAAAACTTTCCCAACCTAAGGAAAGACATGCCTATGAAGGTATAAGAAGGCAATAGAACGCCAAATAGAGTGGACCACAAAAAAAGTCCCCTGTCACATAATGATTAAAACACCAGATGTGCAGAATAAAGAAAGATTATTAAGATCGGAAACAAAAATGCCAAGTAGCATATAAAGGCAAACCTATCAGAATTGCACCGTACTTCTCCATGGAAATTCAGAAAGCCAGAGGACCTGGATAGATATTCTACCAACTCTGAGAGAACTGAGATGCCAGCCCAGAGTACTATAGCCAGCAAAGTTTTCAATCACTGTAAATGGAGAAAACAAGATATTCCATGACAAGACCAGATAGAAAGAAATTGTTTCCACTAACATATGGGGAACCTGACCCTTTCCTAATCCCAACTCCTCTACATCTTCTGCCTGGTGGCTTCCCCTCAGCACCCACTCTGATCCAACCCCTTCTTGGGCCTGTGCCTTCACCCACCAGCCTGTCCCTCCCTGTCAGCCCACTCAAGGGACTGTGCTTTCTCCTTTTGGAACCTTTCCTAGTTGCGGCTTACATGGGATAAGCTGAGGCACAAGTAGGAAGGAAGTTGGCACGAGAGACAAGATGTAGTATTTATGTGTGAAGTTTTTAAAAAACACACAAAAAACAACTAATCTTCCAAGAACTGGTTGCAGGTTAGGCAGGAATACTGGGGAAATGTAAAAATTGCACCCAGGACTTTGAGGACTAATTCACCAAGTGATAGACAATATTCTCCTAAAGAATAACACAACATACAAATAGAATAAATTTTGCAATTTTCTACAACTGAGAAGCAGAAATTTTTGAATTAGAATGACCCACCACACAAACAGTGAGAGGAAGGAGAAAGTTAATGAGGAACATAATGTTTTGGTTTGGTTAGGATTTGTATTGTATTAATTTCAGAGTATTGATGATCAGTGTAGGCAAATTAAGCCATGACTAGCTAATGTTGTAGTTTTTGTATTTAAAAATAAACGGGTGAACACAGACCTAAGCACTTGTATTAAACTAGAGATGGGGCTCCATCGGAAAGGTCAGCATGCATTAATGGTCTTGAGATTCACTCAGAGACTGGATTTATTCTTTCTGACAATTAGTACTTTAAAGGCAGAAATTAATGAGGTCCTGATGATGTTCTATTTATGGGCGATCACAAGTCACCACTTCACAGATATTGCCTGATGATATTTCACTTAGAACAGACTAGAAACTGTTCAAACACCAAAAGACCTTCAGAAAACAAGTCTAATTTCAGGACTTCAATGAGATCCTGGAGGGAAGTAGTATGCAGAGAAAGATGCCTATTGGCTGGGCTGTGCACAAAAGGCACAGAACAAGCAAAGCCTTCTTCTCTAAGCCGGCTGTCACAGGATCCCCATCTGTTGTCCACATGGCAGGCATTTGACAGGTCTCCTTAGAGCAGCCTCAAGTCACGTGACTGCCCCTGACCAATGAGGGTGCCCGGATTGGCATCTGAATCTGACTGGCTCACTTCAGTACCTGTCACCAATCAGGTTACAGCTCAGGATGCACAAGCTGCACGAGCTGGTTGGTCAAGAGACCGTTGGTGCCAGTCTGGCAAGTGAAGGCAGAGCGTTCACTTCGCTGACACCAGTGCCCCAGGCAGTGTGCACAGACAGTGCTCAAAGCCGCGAATTTGGAAGAGGATTTTCTGTTCAATAGAAGCAACACCAGGTACAGCCTCATTGGCTGCCGTCTTCCAGGACTATTTTGTTTTCAGGGGACCCAGAATGCTCTCTTGGTCATAAAACTTTGGAGCGTGGATTGGGCCACTGGACATTGTTCCTATTGGCTGACTCATCAGGAACCAGAGCCTTGATTTTAAACCACCCAGTTCTCTTCCTTTTTTGTCTAAAGAGTCAGAATGCTGAGAGAACTAGACCTCTTCTCAGAATATTGTGGACCATCCCAGGGTGACTGCTGTTCTATTCCTTGACCTCAGTGTCAAATCTAATATTCCCTCACTTTTTTTTCTTTCTGTTTGTATTTATTTATTTATTTATTTATTTATTTTGGTATTTGTGACCGGGATTCTTTTTGAAGCCTTCAAGCTTGTACTGGCATTCGCTATTTAGACCAGGCCTTGCTCAAACACACGGAAACCTGTCTGCCTCTGCCTTCCAAGAATTGGGAAAAAGCACACATCACCACCTCCCGGCATGTTCCCTCAAAATTTACATTTTGATTCTTGCATGTCACTCATGACAAAGTTATCTTCATTTGTAACTGTTTTCTGGAAAATAACTTAATTACACTCTTGAGGGCATGGGCTTTTTACACTATATCTACATTTTTTGGTTTGTTTGTTTGTTTTGTGTATTTTATTGTGACAGGGTTTCTCTGTGTGCTTTGGAGCCCTTCTGTGGAACTTAGTGTGTAAACCATTCTGGCTTAGAACTTACAGAGATCTGCCTGCCTCTGCCTTCAGATTGCTGGGATTAGAGCCTGTGCCTCTATTGCCTGGAACCTTATATTCATATGTTCATCTGGAATTTTTCCTATATTATCTGTCCTTTTGTTGTTCAGTCATGAACTCACCTTATGTATGAACATACCCTTGTTTATGTTCTGTTGAAATTGCTGAATGTTTCAAGTGATTTCAATAAGAATTGTCATGTTCAGATGCATTAACTGTTGATTTAGAGTCTCCATTTATTTTACAGTTAGGGTAATATTTTCTGTTTATTTATTTTGCTCAGAGTTATTTATCTGTCTGTGCACAACACACCTTTCCGGGAGTCAGAGGTAAACTGAGAGTTGGATGTCAGTGATTTTTTTTTCTACATATGGTATCACAGAAGGAAAACTGATATCAACAGGTCTGGCAGAAGGCTCCTTCAGCGTTTGTAGAACATATCAGAAAGTGTGTCTTTAATTTCCTTACTGAATAGTTGGAGAAATATCAGGGTCAACTCTTTTTAAAAGTCAGATAGTACACTTACATGAATATATATTATAGCCGGCTTTTATTCCTTTTGATATTTAATCATTGAAACCAATTTAAAGTACATTTTTATTTATTAAACACAATCTTGTTTTACAAACCAATCTGCCTGTCCTCTCCCTCCCATCCTCCCATGTCCAGCACCAAAGCCCCATCCATACCCCAGGGAAGATGAGGCTTCCATTGGGGGCTAATCTAAGTCTGTCACATCATTTGGGACAAGACCTAGGTCCTCCCCCATATATCTATATTGAAAGAGCATCCTTCCATTTTGAATGGTCTCCCAAAGACTATTTGAGCACTAGGAATAAATACTGTTTCCACTGCAAGAAGTCCCATAGACTTCCCAAGGCCCCGATGGACACCCAACTTCAGGCTGCCTGAATTGGTCATATACTGGTTCCAAGCTGTCAAGTGGGTTCTCTGAACTCCAACTTGTCAGGCTAGCTGTTTCTGTGTGTTTCCCCAACATGGTTTTGACCACTTTGTTCATCACTCCTCCATGTCTACAACAGGATTCCAGGAGTTCGGTTCAGTGCCTGGATGTGTATCTCTGCTTCCGTTTCCATCATCTATTGGATGAAGGCTCTATTATTCCATTTAGGTAGTATTCAATCTCATTATACTGTAGGGATATTGCCTGATGACCATTAAAATCAGGACAGACTAGAGAGTGTGCAAAAACAAATCATACCATCAGGAATCATTTATTTTCACAAACCTGGAAGAGGAGAAGTGTGGGGAGATGAGTTCTTCCTGGGATGTCCCTGCAAAAAAGGCACAGAACTGCCAAAGCCTTCTATGCCGCTGCAACAAAACACAAGACAATGTGCTAGGTATCAGGTCCTCAGTTTTCCCCTTAATATGAAAATCTTTACCCACACAAGGGTAAGTATCAGAATCATCAAGTTGTAGCCTCTATTACAGCCAAATACACACACACACACACACACACACACACACACAAACACACTCTCTCTCACACACACAGTGTTTGTTTTCTCTTCCTGCTCGTTATAACCATCTTTGAAATACAAAAGAATCTTTCTCTCTCACTCTCTCTCTCTCTCTCTCTCTCTCTCTCTCTCTCTCTCTCTCTCTCTCTCACACACACACACACACACACACACACACACACACATACACACAGAGTGACTCTTACACACATAGGGCGCCTGTTCTCTGCCTGCTAAGTATGTGTGAAATACAAAAGAATCTCTCTTTCTTTCTCTGTGTGTCTCTCCCTATTCTCTTTCTCTCTGTGTCTCTCAGTCTCTCTGTCTCTCTCTCAATCTCTCTCTCCCTTTCTCTCTCTGTCTCTCCCTTTCTCTCTCTGTCTCTCTCTCTGTCTCTCACGTGAACACAGACACACACACAAACACACACACACATACACACACACACACACACACACACACACACACACACACACAAAAACACACACCCACAAAACCACACACAACCACACAAGGCTGTTTTCCTGGTCATGATAATTGAAATTGTCTATGAATATTCTTGCTTTCTGTCACTCTCTGTTGGTATCTGTCTCTTTCCATGTTTCTCTCTTTCACCAACTGTCTCTCCTCCCTCCCTCCCTCTCTCTCTCTCTCTCTGTCTCTCTCTCTCTGTCTCTCTCTCTCTGTCTCTCTCTCTCTCTCTCTTTCTCTCCCTCTCTATCTCTTCTACTCTCATCTTCCCTCTATTTCTTTAAGAATGATGTGTTACTTACTGACTGCTAGGTGTCCTTCCATTAACCAAAGCACCACTCTGGAAAACAAATTCAGGACCTAGCAGCTCTCCCCTCCTCTGTAATTAAAACCCTCACTGTATACATTGCTGTGTCTGTTTCTACCAGGTATTTTTGTCTTGCACAGCCAAGCTCCACATATAGTAGGATTCAACTCCAGCTAATTGTCACTTCACCTAGAGAAAGTGTACCAATACAAATACAAAAGAGGTATCAGTACTTCTGTGTAGCCACTTTCCTAGTGGAAAAGCTCCCAATAAAAGAATAGGGGTCTGCCTTAGACTGAACTGGCACCCCTAAAATTGGGAGTCAGTGGAGAGTCCCAGGCAGTCTCAGGTTTTACTGGCAGTGGAACAAGGATTTATCCCCAGTGCATGAATGTGCTTGGGAGCCCATTAGATATGGATGGGAACACTTTTGTGCAATTATTTTGATGATTTCCCCCCTTGCCAATTACTTCCATACCCTCCATCCATTTCTACCATCTACTGTTATGATCTTCCTTTCCTTCTAAAAAAATAAAACACAAACCAAAAGAAAATCAACACAAGCGATCAATACCTATAAAAGTCCCCCAAAAGAAAAGGGCACAAGCATCTACCACATACCTATTGAGCTGATTTATGTGTTTGCCAAGGTTTCCCAAACATGTGTTGTATCATGAGAAGTGGTTAAGATACCCAGTGAGAATTCATTGGAGGAAACTTATTCTTCCTTTGGGATCAGGTTAAAATTGCAGTTGTGTCCTTGGTTAGTCAGGGAAATCTGTTTTCACTTCCCCTTTCATTGCTAGAACACCCATCTGGATTGAAGCTTTGCATGGTTGTGTGCATTGCTGCAGCCTAGGTTAGTTAATGGGTTTATCTGTCCTGTTTTATCTGGAATACACTCTTCCTTGGAATCAACTATTTCATCTGGCTCCAAGAGTCTTTCTGTTTCCTCATCTCAATGGCTCCCTGAACCTCGAGGCATAATTATCATGAGGCCATCCTATTTAGAACTAAGGATTACAAAGTCTCACACTTTTTCCACATTGTTATGTTTCATATCCTCCGAGAGAGTTTGACTGGTATGGGCTGTTTGAAACATTAATAACTCAGTATAGCAGTATGTCATCAAGAGTCATTTTATCACCATGCTCCTTTAGCAGGGTAATAGTACCGGGTTTTTCCCATGACAAGCCCATGACTTATCTGCTCAGATTTTCGGACACTTTAGCAGTGTCTGTTATGGCTTCTATCTCCTGGAGAGGGCTTCAAAACCCATCACGGAGTGTTTGATTATTGAGAAACTAAGCTATTATTGTTTCAGTCTATTTGGTCAATTGGTCACTCTTGTCCTAGGGTTTGTAGCTGGGTGATAATGATGATTGCCTTTCTCCTTCTCTAGAATGCAGAATTCATTCCTGTGTCATGATTGAAAGTCAGGAGGGGTGAAGCTTCTAGGTATACACCAGCTCAACTTCTCCATGTAGGCTGAGATACATTAGTCTTTCTTCAGCAATGAGGCCTAATAATAAGGTTGCATATGAGCAATAGTCTTAGCAGTATGGGTGAGTTTTGGAGGTTTTCCTGAGGCACATCTTCAACATTTAATTAGATAGAACTTGATCATGTCACTGAACCAACATTCTTTTCCTCATTTTGTTTTTCTCAATGAATATTGAAATTTGTTTCTCTTTCTTGATCTGCTTGATCTTTTGTATGCTCTCTTTTCAGTTTTGGGAGGTTATACAAGGTTAGAAATTTACTATTTGCTCCATCTTGCCATTTCATGCCAGTATACATTTTAACAATACATACAAAAGGAGAATTGGAGGAACCTGATTGATCAGGGCCAGGTCAGGAACATGGCACACAGAGAAATTAACTGGCACTCTTAGGTGCTCACAGAGATATGGGAGCCTGTAGACATCTTACCCAGGCCCTATGTACATATGTTCTTGCTAAGTAGCCTGAGGTCATTTCCTAAGTGTGGAAGGCTGGTGGTCACTGATTCTTGGGCCTACTTATGCTACCCTTTTCCTCCTGCTGCTGCATTACCCATTCATATAGTAGAATATTATTCCATGTTTGGTTGATGTTCCTGGGAAGCCTGTCATTTTCTGAGGGGATATGTCAAGAGGCTAAATCTGAGGAAGACAGGGGAGATTCTGCGGGAGGGCAAAGAGGGGAATATGTGGTCAGTGTATTATATAAGAGGAAAGAATAAATAAAATACTAGGAAATGAGCAATATGAAAGAGAAATGTGTTGACACCATTGGCTCCTAGATAGCCTTTTTATTCTATCGCTATATAGAGAAGAAAGAAACCTTGGGACTTTAACATTATTTATACTTACAGAGTTATCAGGAAACATTATACCTGTAATATCATCCCTTTAAGAAACAATGTCAGATCAGATAAAATAATAGAATAAAAATGTAAATCACATAATCATGTATCAAATTATCTAATCTATTGAAATAATAAAAACTTCAAAATAAGTTGTAAATATACATATGGTTTAACATACATGATGATATCATGGATTTCAGAGAAATGTTACATGAATTGAGTTTTATGACAGCAAATGACTATTATCTAATTCAGAATGATATTCTACATTGTTTAAAGCCCACTTTTTGGGATGTTGACAAATATGATATCATTTTCACCAAATATTGTCAGAGTAAAATATCCAACTTGGGACCAGGAAAAATGTGTAAAGCTCACGGCTTTCAAAGGCTTACCATAGAATTTGGTAATGGGATTTTTTTCTTAAAAAACTGCCTTTCTTTCTCCAAGGATAGGCAAACATCTGTTAAATTGTTTACCATGACCATGTCCAATCCCTCTGATTTATTTCTTCAGGAATGTTGATTTTCGGGTACTATTTGTACTCTATACCTTCATTAAGATATTATTTCAAGTATTTATGGTTGTATGATTTCCATAAGTTATTGAGGTTATTGAGAACTTAGTAGTGAACAAGAAAGAAAAGTTTATTAAAAAGAATGGTTATGAAGTAATTTGATTTGCATAGATTGGTTAATACATTTTTATCTTCAGAAATGTTTGCAGAAGGGACCTGATATAGTCTCCATATCAAAATGAAACCCCCTGTTACTTGCCAAAATAAATATTTCCAAATGATTTCTTACATTGCAGCCATATTTGGTGTAACAGCACCATACTTTGGCAATAGATTGAAACTGTGTTTTTCTCCTACTTAATCACTTTGGGAAAGGTGGTGTCTGTGTTGTTTGCCCTCTTCAATAACCAAGCTTCTATGTCTCTGCAATGTTCCTTATTTTCTATTTACTTAGATTCAGCTCTCAACTTCAGTATGGTTTCCAGATTTGTTTTGGATGAGGCTTAGTTTAATCCTATTTTTTGTGACCCATTAGTTCATAGTCAATTGGCCTCCTATCGGACACACTTTCTCACATAGAAACTGAAAGGTATAAAATTTCCCTAACACCTACTTCTCTTTGTTTTTAATCTGTTTTTTTCAGTTGGTGTTGACATGGATATTACCAATAAATTCACTAACAAGAGCAGTGAGAAAGTACAAATAGAGCTGGACCTGAAGGCCAGTGCCTCTGAAGAGGAGACACTTTCTGATCATATGTCATCCTGAGGAGCCTTGGCAAAGGGACCTTTGCTGAGGTGAAGCTTGCCTACCACCTTCACACAGAGGTGCAAGTTGCTGTCAAGGTCCTCCAAAATGGAACCAAAAATGACATCAGCATCAAAACGGAAATCAACATGTATAAAACGTAGGACCACCCGTATGTTATCAAATTGTTCCATATCATCAACGCCAAAGAATACACCTATATAGTGTTGGAACATGCTGCTCGTGGAGATCTAGCGAGCTATATTGGGAGGGTGGGTCGTCTGCAGGAGGAGCAGGCCCAGCACTTTTTGACCCAGCTTGTGTGTGCAGTTCACTACTGCCTTGAAAATGGCATTGCCCACAGAGACATCAAGCTAGATAATATCCTGCTTGATGACAAAGGCAACATCAAGCTGTGCGACTTTGGCCTGGCCACCTGAGTCACCCCTGGACAGGGTACCAAGGGCTTCTGCGGAACCTTGGAATATTGTGCTCCAGAGTTGTTCTCTGGCAAGGAATACGATGCAAAGGCAGTTGACATCTGGAGCATGGGAGTGGTTTTATATATATTGGTGACGGCATCCTTTCCCTTCAAAGCCAACACCTATTCAGAAATGAAGGAGGAGATGCTGGATCCCAAATACCACCTCCCTTACACCCTTTGCAAAAACATAGCCAACATCATTGTGCAGTTGTTCACTCTGAAGCCTGAGTAGAGGCCCAAGATATTTGACATTAGGCAGCACCAGTGGCTCAAGACGAAGCAAGAATTTGGGAAAATCACATCATCCTTAGAGGCACTCTGGAACAACCTGAATCCCAGCATTGTGGTGGCTATGGGGAGAATGGGCTACCATCCCAAGGACATTAGTGCTTGCTTACGTGAGAAGAAATTCAATAACATCATGGCCACATTCCTAATTTTAAACCACAAGTCACCCTGTGACCAGTATAAATATGCTGCCAAATTCTTGCCGGGCCGTGTTCCTAAGTCCCCAGCAGATGCTCTCACTAGCTTTCCAACTCAGAGGGGACTGAGTGAGCTTGCTCTTTCCATCTTGCTGGAGGAACACCAGGTGCATGATGACAATGGATCAAGGAATAAGAGGATGAGAAGCCTGAGCATGCCGGCCAGCTTGAGCTGCCAACAGAAGGCAAACAGACCTCCACCCCCAGCCCCCAAACTTGCTCGTAAGCATACTTATCTCAAGAGCAGATGTTTGGCACTGGATAGCATGATTTGCAATTCCTCATCCTCCAGATCCCTGTCTTCTGAGAGCACTTTTTCTGCATTCTTCTGTTCCTGTGAAACACCAGAGGAAGTGAAAACCCCCAACAATATCTCAGATACTCAGAGTTCAAGAAGCTACAGGGAGGTCCCTCCCATTGTGAACACCACATACGACATCCAGAGAGGTTCTCTTCAGACAACATCCAAGGACAGCTTTGGTGATGTCCCTCCCGAAGACATACGTGAAATACAGAGATACTCCCTTCAGGCAACATCAAAGAAGAGCTTTGAAGATGTCCCTCCTGAAGGCATAGCTGAAATCTGGAGATCATCTGGTTGGGAAAAATCTAAGAACAGCTTTGAAGATGTCCCTTCTGAGGACACCACTGAAATCCAGATTTCATCCATTCAGGAAACATCCAAGAACAGCTTTCAGGATGTCCCTCCTGAAGACATTGATGAAATCCAGAGATCTTCTCTTCAGCAGTCATCCCGGGAGAGCTTTGACAATGTCCTCCTTGAAGGCATACCTGAAATCCAGAGCTGTAACAGCTTTGATGATGTCCTATCTAAAGAAACGTATGAAATCCCAAGACCTTTCCTTCAGGAAACATTGAATAACATCTTTGACAATGTCCCTCCTGAAGAAATCCCTGAAATCCACAGACCTTTCCTTCCGGCTACCTCTAAGAACAGCTTGGAAGATGTTCCTCCTAGAGGTATAACTGTAGCCTCTGAGAGCCGTCTATCCCGAGGTTGGAAGAGGGTGAAGAAGACAATTGGAAATTGTCTGAGACAACTATGCTGCTGTGTGCCAGGCTCCAAAAGAAGCCATGGTTCTCAGAAGGAAGTGGAACCAGTGGAAGTGGAGAGCAGTGCAGTCCCACACATGCAGCTCTGTGGGGTGCCCAAGATGCACTCCTGTGTTTCTTAGTCTATATATTTTCCAAAGTCCTCTGCAAAAATCACAAATGACTCAGCTGAAGGTAGACAACAGAAGATGAGAAGCAGACGTTGCAGAGGCATCAAGAATTAATTAGTTAAAATAGGAAAGGATAAGAGGGGCCTTAAAAGTTTTGGGGGAAGAAAACTCCAAAGGCTATGGAAGAGTGTGAATGGAAGAAACCATTTTAAATGTTTTTCCCTGAAGGAAATAAGAGTCAAGAATATAAACTACATATTTCAAAGTTCTTAAGACTGTGTTTTGCCTATGTCTCTATCTTCTGAATTGATAAGACTCTATGTAGGTTGACATATGGGATAGGAATTTCCCTGGTGTGACTGAGACAGCCGATTTTGGAGCCCTGCAGGTAGTTAAGATGGCAGTTTGTTTACTAACCCAGGAGAGAAGTCCAGTACAGTAGGAGGTAAGATATATTCTTCCTCAGGATTCTCCATAGACACCATAGTTAGCAAGGGTAAGTCCCATGGATGGACTTCCATAGCATTCTTATTAGAATCCAACATTGTGTCAAAATTCAACTCCAATCTGCCCCTAATTTAGAAGTCCTGATGGGATAGTCTCCATGGATTCACCACAGCAATGCTTATTTTCTTTCTTTACCTTCAAGATGAGGTCCAAGGTAGATGTTTTGTCACACTGTGGGAGAGGAGAGCCTCTCCATCCTCTGGCTCCTTTCTTTGCTGTCCTGTTTGCAGCCTACCTACATCCCTTTGGCCCTCTTTTCATTGGAGTCACAGTCCCCCTGCATGATGCTGTGTCATTTAACTATTGGTGAAGGACCCCTTACTGTGGGGCATTTGTCAGAAGCATACTTGTCTCCTAACAGGAATATGACATCAAACTGGAAGGAAATGGGTACCACTGTGGATGGAAATCAGGGTTATCGCTCCACTCTGGAAGGTGGGTATTGCTTGCCTGTCTTGGAGAAGAGGAGAAACATGACTTAGTCCACAGTCTTGAAAATACTTTTCATTCAGATCCAACATCTGAGGTCAGACCTAGACAGAACTTATTGACCACAGAGTTGAGGAATTCTGCCAGACCTTGTACTTGTGTGTCCTCCTGTGAAAGTTGTTTTTCATGATGTCATCGACATATTCCAGGCAGATCACTGCTGTCGGCAATTATAAGTGGCCACTCAGAAGGGACTAAAGGGCAGGACTCATATGTTGGCCCCATATGTCTAAAGCTAGCACTGAGGCACCAATACAGAACTGTTGTATGATAGGTGTTTCTGTGATCTGAACTACCCTTGACAAAGATCTACAGAAACATAAGCATGAGGCTACCAAATCCAGCCTTTTACAATTCCAAGGAAAATGGTCATTGAGTTCATGATGCAGAGAGACAAAGTCATAATGAGAGATAACACAGTCATTCAATGAACAGAATCTTGGCATAACTTGTGGCAAGTAGAGCATCTTTCCCCTCTCACACCATATTGCCTAAAGTTTACGGAGGAAGAGTTTCTGTAGAGCAGAGAGAGAGAGAGAGAGAGACAGAGAGAGAGAGAGAGAGAGAGAAATAATGGCAATATATTATGCATCAATAGCAGCAACAGCTTTTCCAGTTTCTGCAGTCATTTGAACAAAATTGTAGAGACATCAGCACCCTCCATTTAAAAAACAAAAAACAAAAACAAGAAAACAAACAAACAACAACAACAAAAAATGTAAAAAACAAAATGCGGGAAATCAGCACAGTTATGTTACTATTGTGGTACTAGACACCCTTTTTTTTAATTAGCTTCTCATTCATCATCTTGGAGTAAACCATTCTGAGCAACATCATTAAAACAGCTCTGATAAAGCACAGTCACTACTATGTATCATAAAGGAGGTCCATATATGAGTGAGAACATACCATGTTTGTCTTTTTGTTATTGGGTTACCTCGCTCAGAATTGTTTCTTCGAGTTCTATCCATTTTCCTACAAATTTCAAGATTCCATTTATTTTCACTGCTGAGTCATACTCCATTTTGTCAATGTACCATATTTTCTGTATCCATTCTTCAGTTGAGGGGCATCTAGGCTGCTTCCAGTTTCTGGCTATTACATATAATGCTGCTATGAACATGTTTGCACATATGTCCTTGTTATATGAATGTGCTTTTTTTTTGGTATATTCCTAGGAGTGGAATTGCTGGATGTTGTGTTAGACTGATTGCCATTTTCTTGAGGATTCGCCATACTGATTTCCACGGTGGCTGTACAAGTTGGCACCCCATCAGAGTTTCAAAATCAATTGCACACTCATGAATAAAAGTCCGGATCCATACACACCAGGAAAGGAAGTGACACCAACTCTACTCACTGGAACAAGACACGGGAAGTTGGCAATATAAGTGTTTTGTTTTTATCTTCACAGGAAATCTCATCTCCAGAAGCCAAAGGACACTGCATGGGTAGATCCTTAAGATGAGATGGTAACTATAACCATCAAACAAAAGGAATGTTCCATATCTTTAAATTTACAGCTATCTCTCAGAGAACTCCATTTCTCTTTCTTTCCTAGTCCCTCTTCAATTAATCCAATGCTGGCTTTAGAGTTGGATTTGGCTCTCCTCCTCTAAATCCAAGCTCGTTGTTAAAATCCACTTCCGAGTTTTTGTATTATATTAAGAAGCCAATGCAGGAGAGACAAAGTCATAATGAGAGACAACACAGTCATTCCTTGAGTGGAATCTTGGTATAACTTGTGGCAAATAGAGCATCTTTCCCATCTCACACCATATAGCCTAAAGTTTATGGAGGAAGAGTGTGTGTACAGCAGAGAGAGAGAGAGAGAGAGAGAGAGAGAGAGAGAGAGAGAGGAGCAATAATGGCAATATGTTATGCATCAATAGCAGCAACAGCTTTTTCAGTTCCTGCAGTCATTTGAACAAAATCGTAGAGACATCCAGCACACTCCATAAAAAACAAAAAACAAAAAAACAAGAAAACAAACTAACAAAAAAAAAAAACAATGTAAAAAACAAAATCCCGGTAATCAGCGCACTTCTGTTATTCTTGTGCTACTAGACACCATTTTTTTTATTAGCTTCTCATTCATCAACTTCCGAGTTTCTGTATTATAATAAGAAGCCATTTGGTGTAATACAGAATAATAGAAAAATTGGGGACTGTCATTTGTCTTTTCTTGGCTCTTTCTCTCAAAGTATACATTCGCTAATAATTGTTATTTTCCTTTTGTTGCCTTTCCTGGTATGCATATATATACAAGTAAATTTCTCTGTTTACATTTATGTTTGAGTCCCACACAGCCAATGAAGAACTGACAGACAGCAAACTCTGGATGCTCCGGAAAGAAAATGGGCCACATCTCCTCAAGTACACTGGATCCAACTTGTTTGTTTCAACTGACACTCTGGACAGAACACCGGGGACTGACTTCAATCTACACCAGAACTTCAATCAAGATAATGACTTCAACCTGGACCTTCAATCAAGCATCTCCATAAGACACTGACTGGATATATCTCATTCAGGACTTTCACTAAACTAACATATTT